>NW_027219567.1:0-6038 GCF_027580195.1 Bos mutus
AGTGCATGGTCAGCCCCGTGATCAGTGCATGATCAGGCCGTGATGAGTGCATGATCAGTCGCGTGATAAGTGCATGATCAGGCCCACGTGATCAGTGCACGTGATCAGTGCATGATCAGCCCGTGATCAGTGCATGATCAGCCACGTGATCAGTGCATGATCAGCCACGCGTGATCAGTGCATGATCAGCCCGTGATCAGTGCATGATCAGTCACGTGATCAGTGCATGATCAGGCGTGATCAGTGCATGATCAGCGCGTGATCAGTGCATGATCAGCCACGTGATCAGTGCATGATCATCAGCGTGATCGGTGCATGATCCCCCCGTGATGATCATATCATCCCAGTCGCGTGATCAGTGCATGATCAGTCGCGTGATCAGTGCATGATCAGTCACGTGATCAGTGCATGATCAGTGCGCGTGATCAGTGCATGATCAGTCACGTGATCGTGTATGATCAGTGCGTGATCAGTGCATGTGATCAGTGCATGATCAGCCCATGTGATCAGTGCATGATCAGCCCACCACGTGATCAGCATGTGATCAGTGCATGATCAGCGC
Source organism: Bos mutus (assembly GCF_027580195.1). Lineage (NCBI taxonomy): Eukaryota > Metazoa > Chordata > Mammalia > Artiodactyla > Bovidae > Bos > Bos mutus. Next base: position 563 of record NW_027219567.1, read on the forward strand.
GTGATCAGTGCGTGATCAGTGCATGGTGCATGCATCAGCCACGTGATCAGTGCATGATCAGCCCGTGATCAGTGCATGATCAGCCGCGTGATCAGTGCATGATCAGCCGCGTGATCAGTGCATGATCAGCCACGTGATCAGTGCATGATCAGCCACGTGATCAGTGCATGATCAGCCACGTGATCAGTGCATGATCAGCCACGTGATCAGTGCATGATCAGCCATGTGATCAGTGCATGATCAGCGCGTGATCAGTGCATGATCAGGCCGCGTGATCAGTGCATGATGATCGCGCCGTGATCAGTGCATGATGCCGCGTGATCAGCAGCGTGATCAGTGCATGTGATCAGTGCGTGATCAGTGCATGATCAGCCGTGATCAGTGCATGATCAGCATGATCGTCGTGATCAGTGCATGATCAGCCCGTGATCAGTGCATGCATGATCAGCCACGTGATCAGTGCATGATCCAGCGTGATGAGTGCATGATCAGCCGCGTGATCAGTGCATGATCAGTCATGTGATCAGTGCATGATCAGTCCGTGATCAGTGTATGATCAGCCGCGTGATCAGTGCATGATCAGCCCGTGATCAGTGCATGATCAGCCACGTGATCAGTGCATGATCAGTCGCGTGATCAGTGCATGATCAGCGCGTGATCAGTGCATGATCAGCCACGTGATCAGTGCATGATCAGCCACGTGATCAGTGCATGATCAGCCACGTGTGATCAGTGCATGATCAGTCCGCGTGATCAGTGCATGATCAGCTTCGTGATCAGTGCATGATCAGCCGCGTGATCAGTGCAGCCCGTGATCAGTGCAGCCGTGATCAGTGCATGATCAGCCACGTGATCAGTGCATGGTGATCAGTGCATGATCAGCCGCGTGATCAGTGCATGATCAGCCACGTGATCAGTGCATGATCAGTCCGTGTGATCAGTGCAGTGATGATCAGCCGCGTGATCAGTGCATGATCAGGCCGTGATCAGTGCATGATCAGCCGCGTGATCAGTGCATGATCAGTCAGCCGTGATCAGTGCATGATCAGCCACGTGATCAGTGCATGATCAGCCACGTGATCAGTGCATGATCAGCCCGCGTGATCAGTGCATGATCAGCCACGTGATCAGTGCATGATCAGGCCGCGTGATCAGTGCATGATCAGTGCGTGATCAGTGCATGATCAGCCGCGTGATCAGTGCATGATCAGCCGCGTGATCAGTGCATGATCAGCCACGTGATCAGTGCATGATCAGCCGCGTGATCAGTGCATGATCAGCCACGTGATCAGTGCATGATCAGCCACGTGATCAGTGCATGATCAGCCGCGTGATCAGTGCATGATCAGGCCGCGTGATCAGTGCATGATCAGCCGCGTGATCAGTGCATGATCGTGCATTTTCTCGTGTGATCGGTGCATGATCATCAGTGCGCGTGATCAGTGCATGATCAGCCGCGTGATCAGTGCATGATCAGCCACGTGATCAGTGCATGATCAGTCACGTGATCAGTGCATGATCAGCCACGTGATCAGTGCATGATCAGCCACGTGATCAGTGCATGATCAGTCACGTGATCAGTCGCGTGATCAGTGCAGTGATCAGCCGTGATCAGTGCATGATCAGCCACGTGATCAGTGCATGATCAGCCGCGTGATCAGTGCATGATCAGCCCACGTGATCAGTGCATGATCAGCCCACGTGATCAGTGCATGATCAGCCCGCGTGATCAGTGCATGATCAGCCGCGTGATCAGTGCATGATCAGTCCGTGATCAGTGCATGATCAGCCACGTGATCAGTGCATGATCAGCCGCGTGATCAGTGCATGATCAGCCACGTGATCAGTGCATGATCAGTGCGTGATCAGTGCATGATCAGTCACGTGATCAGTGCATGATCAGCCGCGTGATCAGTGCATGATCAGCCCGCGTGATCAGTGCATGATCAGTCACGTGATCAGTGCATGATCAGCCACGTGATCAGTGCATGATCAGCCACGTGATCAGTGCATGATCAGCCACGTGATCAGTGCATGATCAGCCACGTGATCAGTGTGCATGATCAGCCACGTGATCAGTGCATGATCAGCCATCGTGATCAGTGCATGATCAGCCACGTGATCAGTGCATGATCAGCCACGTGATCAGTGCATGATCAGCACGTGATCAGTGCATGATCAGCCCGTGATCAGTGCATGATCAGCCGCGTGATCAGTGCATGATCAGCCGCGTGATCAGTGCATGATCAGCCCGTGATCAGTGCATGATCAGCCACGTGATCAGTGCATGATCAGCCCACGTGATCAGTGCATGATCAGCCCGCGTGATCAGTGCATGATCAGCCGCGTGATCAGTGCATGATCAGTCCGCGTGATCAGTGCATGATCAGTCACGTGATCAGTGCATGATCAGCCGCGTGATCAGTGCATGATCAGCCGCGTGATCAGTGCATGATCAGCCACGTGATCAGTGCATGATGATCACGTGATCAGTGCATGATCGCCGCGTGATCAGTGCATGATCAGCCACGTGATCAGTGCATGATCAGCCGCGTGATCAGTGCATGATCAGCCGCGTGATCAGTGCATGATCAGCCCGTGATCAGTGCATGATCAGCCACGTGATCAGTGCATGATCAGTCCGCGTGATCAGTGCATGATCAGCCACGTGATCAGTGCATGATCAGCCGCGTGATCAGTGCATGATCAGCCACGTGATCAGTGCATGATCAGCCGCGTGATCAGTGCATGATCAGTCACGTGATCAGTGCATGATCAGCCACGTGATCAGTGCATGATCATCCGTGCCGTGATCAGTGCATGATCAGCCGCGTGATCAGTGCATGATCAGCCACGTGATCAGTGCATGATCAGTCACGTGATCAGTGCATGATCAGCCGCGTGATCAGTGCATGATCAGTCGTGATCAGTGTGATCAGTGTGCATGATCAGTCAGCCGTGATCAGTGCATGATCAGCCGCGTGATCAGTGCATGATTGCCCGTGATCAGTGCATGATCAGCCACGTGATCAGTGCATGATCAGTCGTGATCAGTGCGTGATCACGTGATCAGTGCATGATCAGCCGCGTGATCAGTGCATGATCAGCCGCGTGATCAGTGCATGATCAGTGCGTGATCAGTGTGCATGATCAGCCACGTGATCAGTGCATGATCAGCCGCGTGATCAGTGCATGATCAGCCGCGTGATCAGTGCATGATCAGCCGCGTGATGTGTGCATGATCAGTCGCGATCAGTGCCACGTGATCAGTGTGCATGATCAGCCCGTGATCAGTGCATGATCAGCCGCGTGATCAGTGCATGATCAGCCGCGTGATCAGTGCATGATCAGTCACGTGATCAGTGCATGATCAGTCACGTGATCGGTGCATGATCAGCCGCGTGATCAGTGCATGATCAGTCGCGTGATCAGTGCATGATCAGCCACGTGATCAGTGCATGATCAGCCCGTGATCAGTGCATGATCAGCCGCGTGATCAGTGCATGATCAGCGTGATCGTGATCAGTGCATGATCAGCCGCGTGATCAGTGCATGATCAGGCCGTGATCAGTGTGCGTGATCAGTGCGCGTCATCAGTGTGATCAGTGATCAGCCACGTGATCAGTGCATGATCAGCCACGTGATCAGTGCATGATCAGCCACGTGATCAGTGCATGATCAGCCGCGTGATCAGTGCATGATCAGCCGCGTGATCAGTGCATGATCAGCCACGTGATCAGTGCATGATCAGCCACGTGATCAGTGCATGATCAGCCACGTGATCAGTGCATGATCAGCCGCGTGATCAGTGCATGATCAGTCGCGTGATCAGTGCATGATCAGCCACGTGATCAGTGCATGATCATCAGCCGCGTGATCAGTGCATGATCAGCCACGTGATCAGTGCATGATCAGCCACGTGATCAGTGCATGATCAGCCACGTGATCAGTGCATGATCAGCCGCGTGATCAGTGTGATCAGTCATCGGCCGTGATCAGTGCATGATCAGCCCACGTGATCAGTGCATGATCAGCCGCGTGATCAGTGCATGATCAGCCACGTGATCAGTGCATGATCAGCCGCGTGATCCAGTGCATGATCAGCCACGTGATCAGTGCATGATCAGCCGCGTGATCAGTGCATGATCAGTCCGCGTGATCAGTGCGTGATCAGTGCATGATCAGTGCGTGATCAGTGCATGATCAGCCGCGTGATCAGTGCATGATCAGTGCGCCGCGTGATCAGTGCATGATCAGCCACGTGATCAGTGCATGATCAGTCAGCGTGATCAGTGTGCATGATCAGCCGCGTGATCAGTGCATGATCAGCCGCGTGATCAGTGCATGATCAGCCACGTGATCAGTGCATGATCAGCCGCGTGATCAGTGCATGATCAGCCACGTGATCAGTGCATGATCAGCCACGTGATCAGTGCATGATCAGCCGCGTGATCAGTGCATGATCAGCCCGTGATCAGTGCATGATCAGCCACGTGATCAGTGCATGATCAGCCACGTGATCAGTGCATGATCAGCCGCGTGATCAGTGCATGATCAGTCACGTGATCAGTGCATGATCAGCCCGTGATCAGTGCATGATCAGCCACGTGATCAGTGCATGATCAGCCACGTGATCAGTGCATGATCAGCCGCGTGATCAGTGCATGATCAGTCCGTGATCAGTGCATGATCAGCCGCGTGATCAGTGCATGATCAGCCGCGTGATCAGTGCATGATCAGCCACGTGATCAGTGCATGATCAGCCGCGTGATCAGTGCATGATCAGCCGCGTGATCAGTGCATGATCAGTCGCGTGATCAGTGCATGATCAGCCGCGTGATCAGTGCATGATCAGCCGCGTGATCAGTGCATGATCAGCCGCGTGATCAGTGCATGATCAGCCGCGTGATCAGTGCATGATCAGCCACGTGATCAGTGCATGATCAGCCACGTGATCAGTGTGCGCGTGATCAGCCACGTGATCGCGTGATCAGTGCATGATCAGCCGCGTGATCAGTGCATGATCAGCCGCGTGATCAGTGCATGATCAGCCCGCGTGATCAGTGCATGATCAGCCGCGTGATCAGTGCATGATCAGCCGCGTGATCAGTGCATGATCAGCCCGTGATCAGTGCATGATCAGCCACGTGATCAGTGCATGATCAGCCACGTGATCAGTGCATGATCAGCCGCGTGATCAGTGCATGATCAGCCCGTGATCAGTGCATGATCAGCCGCGTGATCGTGTGCATGATCAGCCGCGTGATCAGTGCATGATCGTCGCGTGATCGGTGCATGATCAGCCACGTGATCAGTGCATGATCAGTGCGTGTGATCAGTGCATGATCAGTGCGTGATCAGTGCATGATCAGCCACGTGATCAGTGCATGTCAGCCGTGATCAGTGCATGATCAGTCACGTGATCGGTGCATCTGCCTGTCGCTCTGCTGACAATTTCCAGCTGTGCTGCATAATT
>NW_027219568.1:0-5090 GCF_027580195.1 Bos mutus
GGTGTCGCGCGGCTCAGCTGGCGAGTATCAGGCAGATGAGCAGGCAGGTGTCGCGCGGCTCAGCTGGCGAGTATCAGGCAGATGAGCAGGCGGGTGTCGCGCGGCTCAGCTGGCGAGTATCGAGCAGATGAGCAGGCAGGTGTCGCGCGGCTCAGCTGGCGAGTATCAGGCAGATGAGCAGGCAGGTGTCGCGCGGCTCAGCTGGCGAGTATCAGGCAGATGAGCAGGCAGGTGTCGCGCGGCTCAGCTGGCGAGTATCAGGCAGATGAGCAGGCAGGTGTCGCGCGGCTCAGCTGGCGAGTATCAGGCAGATGAGCAGGCAGGTGTCGCGCGGCTCGGCTGGCGGTATCAGGCAGATGAGCAGGCGGGTGTCGCGGCGGCTCAGCTGGCGAGTATCAGGCAGATGAGCAGGCAGGTGTCGCGCGGCTCAGCTGGCGAGTATCAGGCAGATGAGCAGGCAGGTGTCGCGCGGCTCAGCTGGCGAGTATCAGGCAGATGAGCAGGCAGGTGTATCGCGGCTCAGCTGGCGAGTATCAGGCAGATGAGCAGGCAGGGTGTCGCGGCGGCTCAGCTGGCGTATCAGGCAGATGAGCAGGCAGGTGTCGCGGCGGCTCAGCTGGCGGTATCAGAGCAGATGAGCAGGCAGGTGTCGCGCGGCTCAGCTGGCGAGTATCAGGCAGATGAGCAGGCAGGTGTCGCGGCGGCTCAGCTGGCGAGTATCAGGCAGATGAGCAGGCGGGTGTCGCGCGGCTCAGCTGGCGAGTATCAGGCAGATGAGCAGGCAGGTGTCGCGCGGCTCAGCTGGCGAGTATCAGGCAGATGAGCAGGCAGGTGTCGCGGCGGCTCAGCTGGCGAGTATCAGGCAGATGATGAGCAGGCAGGTGTCGCGGCGGCTCAGCTGGCGAGTATCAGGCAGATGAGCAGGCAGGTGTCGCGCGGCTCAGCTGGCGATTATCAGGCAGATGAGCAGGCAGGTGTCGCGCGGCTCAGCTGGCGAGTATCAGGCAGATGAGCAGGCAGGTGTCGCGCGGCTCAGCTGGCGAGTATCAGGCAGATGAGCAGGCAGGTGTCGCGCGGCTCAGCTGGCGAGTATCAGGCAGATGAGCAGGCAGGTGTCGCGCGCGGCTCAGCTGGCGAGTATCAGGCAGATGAGCAGGCAGGTGTCGCGCGGCTCAGCTGGCGAGTATCAGGCAGATGAGCAGGCAGGTGTCGCGCGGCTCAGCTGGCGGTAGTATCAGGCAGATGAGCAGGCAGCTGGCGAGTATCAGGCAGATGAGCAGGCAGGTGGCGAGCTAGCTGGCGAGTATCAGGCAGATGAGCAGGCAGGTGTCGCGCGGCTCAGCTGGCGAAGTATCAGGCAGATGAGCAGGCAGGTGTCGCGCGGCTCAGCTGGCGTATCAGGCAGATGAGCAGGCAGGTGTGTCGGCGGCTCAGCTGGCGAGTATCGGCAGATGAGCAGGCAGGTGTGTCGCGCGGCTCAGCTGGCGAGTATCAGGCAGATGAGCAGGCAGGTGTCGCGCGGCTCAGCTGGCGAGTATCAGGCAGATGAGCAGGCAGGTGTCGCGGGCTCAGCTGGCGAGTATCAGGCAGATGAGCAGGCAGGTGTGTCGCGGCTCGCTGGCGGTATCAGCTGGCAGGTGTCGCGGCGGCTATCAGGCAGATATCAGGCAGGCAGGTGGCAGGTGTCGCGCGGCTCAGCTGGCGGTATCAGGCAGATGAGCAGGCAGGTGTCGCGGCGGCTCAGCTGGCGAGTATCAGGCAGATGAGCAGGCAGGTGTCGCGCGGCTCAGCTGGCGAGTATCAGGCAGATGAGCAGGCAGGTGTCGGCTCAGCGGCGGCTCAGCTGGCGAGTATCAGGCAGATGAGCAGGCAGGCAGGCAGGTGTCGCGGCTCAGCTGGCGAGTATCAGGCAGATGAGCAGGCAGGTGTCGCGCGCGGCTCAGCTGGCGAGTATCAGGCAGATGAGCAGGCAGGTGTCGCGCGGCTCAGCTGGCGAGTATCAGGCAGATGAGCAGGCAGGTGTCGCGGCGGCTCAGCTGGCGAGTATCAGGCAGATGAGCAGGCAGGCAGGTGCTCGCTGGCGGCTCCGCTGGCGAGTATCAGGCAGATGAGCAGGCAGGTGTCGCGCGGCTCAGCTGGCGATTATCAGGCAGATGAGCAGGCAGGTGTCGCGCGGGCTCAGCTGGCGAGTATCAGGCAGATGAGCAGGCAGGTGGTGTCGCGGCTCAGCTGGCGAGTATCAGGCAGATGAGCAGGCAGGTGTCGCGCGGCTCAGCTGGCGAGTATCAGGCAGATGAGCAGGCAGGTGTCGCGGCTCAGCTGGCGAGTATCAGGCAGATGAGCAGGCAGGTGTCGCGAGGCTCAGCTGGCGAGTATCAGGCAGATGAGCAGGCAGGTGTCGCGCGGCTCAGCTGGCGAGTATCAGGCAGATGAGCAGGCAGGTGTCGCGCGGCTCAGCTGGCGAGTATCAGGCAGATGAGCAGGCAGGTGTGTCGCGGCGGCTCAGCTGGCGAGTATCAGGCAGATGAGCAGGCGGGTGTCGCGCGGCTCAGCTGGCGAGTATCAGGCAGATGAGCAGGCAGGTGTGTCGCGGGCTCAGCTGGCGAGTATCAGGCAGATGAGCAGGCAGGTGTCGCGCGGCTCAGCTGGCGAGTATCAGGCAGATGAGCAGGCAGGTGTCGCGGCTCAGCTGGCGAGTATCAGGCAGATGAGCAGGCAGGTGTGTCGCGGCTCAGCTGGCGGTATCAGGCAGATGAGCAGGCAGGTGTCGCGCGGCTCAGCTGGCGAGTATCAGGCAGATGAGCAGGCAGGTGTCGCGCGGCTCAGCTGGCGAGTATCAGGCAGATGAGCAGGCAGGTGTCGCGCGGCTCAGCTGGCGAGTATCAGGCAGATGAGCAGGCAGGTGTGTCGCGGCTCGGCTGGCGAGTATCAGGCAGATGAGCAGGCAGGTGTCGCGCGGCTCAGCTGGCGAGTATCAGGCAGATGAGCAGGCAGGTGTCGCGCGGCTCAGCTGGCGAGTATCAGGCAGATGAGCAGGCAGGTGTCGCGCGGCTCAGCTGGCGTATATCAGGCAGATGAGCAGGCAGGTGTCGCGCGGCTCAGCTGGCGAGTATCAGGCAGATGAGCAGGCAGGTGTCTCGCGGCTCAGCTGGCGAGTATCAGGCAGATGAGCAGGCAGGTGTTGCGCGGCTCAGCTGGCGAGTATCAGGCAGATGAGCAGGCAGGTGTCGCGCGGCTCAGCTGGCGAGTATCAGGCAGATGAGCAGGCAGGTGTCGCGCGGCTCAGCTGGCGGAGTATCAGGCAGATGAGCAGGCAGGGTGTGTCGCGGCTCAGCTGGCGAGTATCAGGCAGATGAGCAGGCAGGTGTCGCGCAGCGGCTCAGCTGGCGGTATCAGGCAGATGAGCAGGCAGGTGTCGCGCTCAGCTGGCGAGTATCAGGCAGATGAGCAGGCAGGTGTCGCGGCGGCTCAGCTGGCGAGTATCAGGCAGATGAGCAGGCAGGTGTCGCGGCGGCTCAGCTGGCGAGTATCAGGCAGATGAGCAGGCAGGTGTCGCGTGCGGCTCAGCTGGCGAGTATCAGGCAGATGAGCAGGCAGGGTGTGCGGCGCGCGGCTCAGCTGGCGAGTATCAGGCAGATGAGCAGGCGGGTGTGTCGGCGGCTCAGCTGGCGAGTATCAGGCAGATGAGCAGGCAGGTGTCGCGGGGCTCAGCTGGCGAGTATCAGCAGCAGATGAGCAGGCAGGTGTCGCGCGGCTCAGCTGGCGATTATCAGGCAGATGAGCAGGCAGGTGTCGCGGCGGCTCAGCTGGCGAGTATCAGGCAGATGAGCAGGCAGGTGTCGCGCGGCTCAGCTGGCGAGTATCAGGCAGATGAGCAGGCAGGTGGTGTCGGCGGCTCAGCTGGCGAGTATCAGGCAGATGAGCAGGCAGGTGTCGCGCGGCTCAGCTGGCGAGTATCAGGCAGATGAGCAGGCAGGTGTCGCGCGGCTCAGCTGGCGAGTATCAGGCAGATGAGCAGGCGGGGTGTCAGGCGGCTCAGCTGGCGAGTATCAGGCAGATGAGCAGGCAGGTGTCGCGCGGCTCAGCTGGCGAGTATCAGGCAGATGAGCAGGCGGGTGTCGCGCGGCTCAGCTGGCGAGTATCAGGCAGATGAGCAGGCGGGTGTCGCGGCGGCTCAGCTGGCGGTATCAGGCAGATGAGCAGGCAGGCAGGTGTCGGCGGCTCAGCTGGCGAGTATCAGGCAGATGAGCAGGCAGGTGTCGCGCGGCTCAGCTGGCGAGTATCAGGCAGATGAGCAGGCAGGTGTCGCGCGGCTCAGCTGGCGAGTATCAGGCAGATGAGCAGGGCAGGTGTCGCGCGGCTCAGCTGGCGAGTATCAGGCAGATGAGCAGGCAGGTGTGTCGGCGGCTCAGCTGGCGAGTATCAGGCAGATGAGCAGGCAGGTGTGTCGTGGCGGCTCAGCTGGCGAGTATCAGGCAGATGAGCAGGCAGGTGTCGCGGCGGCTCAGCTGGCGATTATCAGGGCAGATGAGCAGGCAGGTGTCGCGCGGCTCAGCTGGCGGTATCAGGCAGATGAGCAGGCAGGTGTCGCGCGGCTCAGCTGGCGAGTATCAGGCAGATGAGCAGGCAGGTGTCGCGCGGCTCAGCTGGCGAGTATCAGGCAGATGAGCAGGCAGGTGTCGCGGGGCTCAGCTGGCGAGTATCAGGCAGATGAGCAGGCAGGTGTCGCGCGGCTCAGCTGGCGAGTATCAGGCAGATGAGCAGGCAGGTGTCGCGCGGCTCAGCTGGCGAGTATCAGGCAGATGAGCAGGCAGGTGTCGCGCGGCTCAGCTGGCGAGTATCAGGCAGATGAGCAGGCAGGTGTCGCGCGGCTCAGCTGGCGAGTATCAGGCAGATGAGCAGGCAGGGGTCGCGCGGCTCCGCTGGCGAGTATCAGGCAGATGAGCAGGCGGGTGTCGCGGCGGCTCAGCTGGCGAGTATCAGGCAGATGAGCAGGCGGGTGTCGCGCGGCTCAGCTGGCGTATCAGGCAGATGAGCGGCAGGTGTCGCGCGGCTCAGCTGGCGAGTATCAGGCAGATGAGCAGGCGGGT
>NW_027219569.1:0-5838 GCF_027580195.1 Bos mutus
GCTTATCCACTTCATTACAGTCTTCAGCCCCCATGATTGTGCCTGCTAGTTGCGTGATTCCTGCCTGCTCAGGTCTGTGGGTTGTGCATGCTGAGTTGCGTGATTCCCCTGCCTGCTCAGCTCGGTGATTTTTGCCTGCTGAGCTGCGTGATTCCTGCTGATCAGCTCCATATTTTGTGCCTGCTGAGCCGTGATTCCTGCCTGCTCAGCTTCTTGAGTTATTGCATGCTGATCTGCGTGATTCCTGCTTGCTCAGCTCCATGTTATTGCCTGCTGTGCAGCGTGATTCCTGCTTGCTCATCTCCATGATTGTGCCTTCTGAGCTGTGATTCCTGCTTGCTCAGCTCATGATTATTGCCTGCTGAGCTGCGTGATTCCTGCTTGTTCATCTCCGGTGATTATTGCTTGCTGGCTGCGTGATTGAGTGCCTGCTCAGCTCCATATTTATTGCCCGGCTGAGTCGGATTTGAGTCTGATTTCCCTTCATTACAGCCTTCAGCTCCATGATTATTGCCTGCTAAGTTGCGTGATTCCTGCCTGCTCAGGTCAGTGATTATTGCCTGCTGAGTTGCGTGATTCCTGCCTGCTCATCTCCATGATTATTGCCTGCTGAGCTGCGTGATTCCTGCTTGCTCATCTCCATGATTATTGCCTGCTGAGCTGCGTGATTCCTGCTTTCTCAGCTCCATCATTATTGCATGCTAGGCTGCGTGATTCCTGCCTGCTCAGCTCTTGATTGTGCATGCTGAGCTTGTGCCTGCTGCTCAGCTCCGTGATTTCCTGCTTGCTGGGATTCCATCTCTCCATGATTATTGCTTGCTGAGCTGTGTAATTGATTGGTGCCTGCTCGACCAGAGAGAGAGCCCGGCTGATCTCAGATTTTGGTCTGCTTATCCACTTCATTACAGCCTTCAGCCCCATGATTATTGCCTGCTGTGCTGCGTGATTCCTGCTTGCTCAGCTCCATGATTATTGCCTGCTGAGCTGCGTGATTCCTGCTTGCTCAGCTCCATGATTATTGCCTCCTGAGCTGCGTGATTCCTGCTTGCTCAGCTCCATATTTATTGCCTGCTGAGCTGCGTGATTCCTGCCTGCTCAGCTTCTTCAGTATTGCATGCTGATCTGCGTGATTCCTGCTTGCTCAGCTCCATGTTTTTACCTGCTGAGCTGCGTGATTCCTGCTTGCTCATCTCCATGATTATTGCCTGCTGAGCTGCGTGATTCCTGCTTGCTCATCTCCATGATTATTGCATGCTGAGCTGCGTGATTCCTGCTTTCTCAGCTCCATGATTATTGCCTGCTGAGCTGCGTGATTCCTGCCTGCTCAGCTTTTTGATTATTGCATGCTGAGCTTCGTGATTCCTGCTTGCTCAGCTCCATGATTATTGCCTGCTGAGCTGCGTGATTCCTGCTTGCTCATCTGCATGATTATTCCTGCTGAGCTGTGTAATTAGTGCCTGCTCCGTCCAGAGAGAACCCGGCTGAATCCCGGATTTGAGTCTGTATCCACTTCATTACAGCCTTCCCCTCATGATTATTGCCTGCTGTGCTGCGTGATTCCTGCTTGCTCCAGCTCCATGATTGTGCCTGCTGAGCTGCGTGATGCCTGCTTGCTCAGCTCCATGATTATTGCCCTGAGCTGCGTGATTCCTGCTTGCTCAGCTCCATATTTATTGCCTGCTGAGCTGCGTGATTCCTGCCTGCTCAGCTTCTTCAGTATTGCATGCTGATCTGCGTGATTCCTGCTTGCTCAGCTCCATGTTTATTACCTGCTGAGCTGCGTGATTCCTGCTTGCTCATCTCCATGATTATTGCCTGCTGAGCTGCGTGATTCCTGCTTGCTCATCTCCATGATTATTGCCTGCTGAGCTGCGTGATTCCTGCTTTCTCAGCTCCATATTTATTGCCTGCTGAGCTGCGTGATTCCTGCCTGCTCAGCTTCTTGATTATTGCATGCTGAGCTGCGTGATTCCTGCTTGCTCAGCTCCATATTTATTGCCTGCTGAACTGCGTGATTCCTGCTTGCTCATCTCCATGATTATTGCCTGCTGAGCTGCGTGATTCCTGCTTGCTCATCTCCATGATTATTGCCTGCTGAGCTGCGTGATTCCTGCTTTCTCAGCTCCATGATTATTGCCTGCTGAGCTGCGTGATTCCTGCCTGCTCAGCTTTTGATTGTGCATGCTGAGCTTCGTGATTTCCTCTTGCTCAGCTCCATGATTATTGCCTGCTGAGCTGCGTGATTCCTGCTTGCTCATCTCCATGTTGCATGCTGAGCTGTGTGATTAGTGCCTGCTCCGTCCATGAGAGGAGCGGCTGAGTCCGCGGATTTCCTCTCATCTCCACTTCATTGGCCTTCAGCCCCGTGATTATTGCCTGCTGAGCTGCGTGATTCCTGCCTGCTCATCTCCATGATTGTGCCTGCTGGGCTGCGTGATTCCTGCTTGCTCATCTCGATTATTGTGCCTGCTGAGGCTGCGTGATTCCTGCCTTCTCGGCTCCCGTTTTGTGCCTGCTGAGCTGCGTGATTCCTGCCTGCTCAGCTTCTTCAGTGCCTGCATGAGCTTTGCGTGATTCCTGCTTGCTCAGCTCCATGATTTTTGCCTGCTGGGCTGCGTGATTCCTGCTTGCTCAGCTCCATGATTGTGCCTGCTGAGCTGCGTGATTCCTGCTTGCTCATCCCATGATTGTGCCTGCTGGGCTGCGTGATTCCTGCTTTCTCAGCTCCATGATTATTACCTGCTGAGGCTGCGTGATTCCTGCCTGCTCAGCTGTTTTTGATTATTGCATGCTGAGCTTCGTGATTCCTGCTTGCTCAGCTCCATGATTATTGCCTGCTGAGCTGCGTGATTCTGCTTGCTCATCTCCATGATTATTGCTGAGCTGTGTAATTAGTGCCTGCTCCGTCCAGATGATTGCTGAGTCCTGGGATTTGAGTCTGATTATCCACTTCATTGCCTTCAGCCCCATGATTGTGCCTGCTGTGCTGCGTGATTCCTGCTTGCTCCAGGTGTGATTATTGCCTGCTGAGCTGCGTGATTCCCTGCTTGCTCGCTCTCCGTTTCATGCCTGCTGGCTGACTCGTGATTCCTGCTTGCTCAGCTCCATATTTGCCTCTAGGCTGCGTGATTCCTGCCTGCTCAGCTTCATGATTATTGCCTGCTGATCTGCGTGATTCCTGCTTGCTCAGCTCCATGTTTTGTGCCTGCTGGGCTGCGTGATTCCCCTCTTGCTCAGCTTTTTGATTTGTGCCTGCTCCGTGATTCCTGCTTGCTCATCTCCGCGATTATTGCCTGCTGAGCTGCGTGATTCCTGCCCTGCTCATCTCCATGATGCTGAGCTGCGTCTAGTGCCTGCTCCTGTGATTCCTGCTCCATGCGGATTTGTCTGCTGTGCTGCGTGATTCCTGCTCCATGATTGTGCCTCTTCTGGGTTGCGTGATTCCTGCTTGCTCATGCTGAGTTGCGTGATTTGCCTGCTCAGCTCGGTATTTATTGCCTGCTGCTGCGTGATTCCTGCTTGCTCAGCTCCATGTTTCCTGCTGAGCTGCGTGATTCCTGCTTGCTCAGCTCCTTGATTGTGCATGCTGAGCTGCGTGATTCCTGCTTGCTCATCTCCATGTTGTGCCTGCTGTGCAGCGTGATTCCTGCTTGCTCATCTCCATGATTATTGCCTGCTGAGCTCCGTGATTCCTGCTTGCTCGGCTGAATGATTATTGCCTGCTGAGCTGCGTGATTCTGCCTGCTCATCTCCATGATTGTGCCTGCTGAGCTGCGTGATTCCTGCCTGCTCATTCCGATGATTTGCTGAGCCTGCGTGATTTGCTGCTTGATTACGGCCTTCAGCTCTGTGATTGTGCCTGCTGCGTTGCGTGATTCCTGCCTGCTCAGGTCCGCAGGAGCCTGCCTGCTGAACTCGTGGTTCCTGCCTGCTCATCTCCATGATTGTTGCCTGCTGAGCTGCGTGATTCCTGCCTGCTCCAGCTCCATTATTGTGCCTGCTGAGCTGCGTGATTCCTGCTTTCTCAGCTCCATGATTATTGCCTGCTGAGCTGCGTGATTCCTGCCTGCTCGCTCCATGTTGTGCCTGCTGAGCTCGTGATTCCTGCTTGCTCAGCTCCATGATTGTGCCTGCTGACTGCGTGATTCCTGCTTGCTCATCTCCATGATTATTGCCTGCTGAGCTGCGTGATTCCTGCTCTTGCTCTCTCTCCATGATTTGGTCTGCCTCACTTCTTACAGCCTTCAGCCCCATGATTGTGCCTGCTGAGCTGCGTGATTCCTGCCTGCTCAGCTCCGTATTTGCCTGCTGAGCTGCAGGATTCCTGCTGTGCTCATCTGCATGATGCGTGATTGCTCATCTCCATATTTGTGCCTGCTGAACTTTGCGTGATTCCTGCTTCCTCAGCTCCATGATTATTGCCTGCTGAGCTGCGTGATTCCTGCTTGCTCCATCTCCATGATTGTGCCTGCTGAGCTGCGTGATTCCTGCTTTCTCAGCTCCATGATTCTTGCCTGCTAGCTGCGCGTGATTCCTGCCTGCTCAGCTTTTTGATTGTTGCATGCTGAGCTGCGTGATTCCTGCTTGCTCAGCTCCATATTTGTGCCTGCTGGCTGCGTGATTCCTGGCTCATCTTCATGATTGTGCCTGGCTGTGTGATTGTGCCTGCTCCAGACCCAGAGAGGGCCGGCTGAGTCTTCGTTTGCCTGCTCAGCTCTTCTTCATTATTGCCTGCTCCCCGTGATTGTGCCTGCATCTCTTTGATTTATTGCCTGCTGAGCTGCGTGATGCCTCTTGCTCAGCTCCATGATTTGCCTGCCTGAGCTGCGTGATTCCTGCCTGCTCAGCTTTGATTTTGCATGCTGAGCTGCGTGATTCCTGCTTGCTCAGCTCAGATTGTGCCTGCTGAGCAGCGTGATTCCTGCTTGCTCATCTCCATGATTATTACCTGCTGAGCTGCGTGATTTCCTGCCTGCTCAGCTTTTTGATTATGCATGCTGATTTCGTGATTCCTTCTTGCTCAGCTCCATGATTGTGCCTGCTGAGCTCGTGATTCCTGTCTGCTCATCTCCATGATTGATTCCTGCCTGCTGAGCTGCGTGATTCTGCTTGCTCAGCTTTTTTTGATTATTGCCTGCTGAGCTTCGTTGCTTGCTCAGCTCCATGATTATTGCCTGCTGAGCTGCGTGATTCCTGCTTGCTCAGCTTCTTGATTATTGCCTGCTGGGCTCGTGATTCCTGCCTGCTCAGCTCCATGATTATTGCCTGCTGAGCTGCGTGATTCTGCTTGCTCCAGCTCCATGATTATTGCCTGCTGAGCTGCGTGATTCCTGCTTGCTCAGTTTTTGATTATTGCATGCTGAGCTGCGTGATTCCTGCTTGCTCAGCTCCTTGATTGTGCCTGCTGAGCTGCGTGATTCCTGCTGCTCAGCTTCTTGTTGTGCATGCCTGCGTGAAGCCTGCTCGTCTCCATGATTGCATGCTGATCTGCGTGATTCCTGCTTGCTCAGCTCCATGTTTGATTACCTGCTGGGCTGCGTAATTCCTGCTTACCATCTCCATGATTGTGCCTGCTCACGCTGCGTGATTCCCTGCGTGACGATCTCATCTCCATGATTATTGCCTGCTGAGCTGCGTGATTCCTGCTTTCTCAGCTCTGTGATTATTGCATGCTGAGTTGCGTGATTCCTGCCTGCTCAGCTTCTTGATTTTTGCATGCTGAGCTGCGTGATTCCTGCTTGCTCAGCTCCATATTCCTGGCCTGCTGAGTTGCGTGATTCCTGCTTCCTCATCTCCATGATTATTGCTTGCTGAGCTGCTGATTCCTGCTTGCCTGCC
>NW_027219570.1:0-5821 GCF_027580195.1 Bos mutus
GTGGCTCATCATGGCCCCAAACGCGTGACTGTTCCCCGCCAATCACTTGACTGATCATGCAAGGGGGGGGTGGTTTAATCACCCAAAACCCTATTTTATCATCCCGTCCCGTGCCTGGTCCTTTAAATCCGTGACCTTTTCCGGGGCTGATCCCGTGGGTATCATGCACTGATCACCCCGGCTGATCGACCAAACCGTGGCTATCATGCAGTGATGCGGGGTATCATGCACCCAAACCGTGGCTGATCATGCCTGATACCCTGACTGAGCATGGACTGATCCCCCGGTATCATGTAGTGATCACGTGACTTAATGGGCTGATCATGTGCCTGATCATGCGCTGAAAGTTTTGCTATCATACACTGATCCGGGCCTCTGGAGGTAATAAACAAAAAAAGCTGGGGAGGGCCCGAAACAAACGGGCAGCAGGCAATAATCATGGAACTCAGGTGGGGAATCATGCTGCTCGGGTGGCAATAATCAAAAACGGGTGGGCAGGCAAATTCATTGGGGCGGGTGGGGTTTTAAACGGGTGACAGGCAGGGAAACGTGCGCTCGGGTGGCTTTTCAAGCAGATGAGCAACGGGAATCACGCCAGGTCAGCGGGGCCCGGTCGTGAATGAGCATGCACTATTCCCCGTGGTTGAAAATTCACTGATCAATGATTGATCTTGCACTGATCACTTGGATATCCTGCACTGATCCGTGGCTGATCATCCTGATCCCCTTGCTGATCCTTTTCTCCGCGTAAATGATCCTTTAACTGATCCGTGGCTATCATGCACTGATCCGTTTGATCATGCCCGTTCCATGGCTGATCACACACTGATGCGTGGCTGAACATGCACTGTTCCCCTGGCTGATCACACAGCTGTCACGTGGCTGATCTCAATGACCATGTGCTCCATGTACTGGTCCCTGACTGATCATACACCCATCAGGTAAATGATCCCGGGACCAAAACCTTGGGGATCTACTGATCCGTTGCTATCATGCACTGTTCAAAGTGGCTGATCATAAATGATCCCCCTGGTCATGCACAAATCCTTTACTAATCGAACTGTGCGTGGGTTTTTATGCACGATCCCTGGCTATCATGCAATGATCACGTGACCTTTATGCAGTGGTCACGTAATTGATCGGGCCCTGATCACCTGGCTTATCATGCATTGATCATGTTTACGATCATGTCTGATCATATTGGTATCATAAAACTGATCATGTGCCTCTGGGCCCAAAAACAAAAAGCTGAGTAGGCGGGGAAACGGGCAGCAGGGGTAATCCGGGGAATGGCTCCGAAATCTGCGCAGCTGGCAATAATCCCAAATAGATGATCAGGAGGGGGTTTGAAAAACGGGTTGGGAATTGTCAAAGGGGATGGCGGGCGGGAAACGTTTCAGCTCGGCTGGCAATTTCCCAAAAAGATGAGCAAAACGGGAATCACGCCAGGGCAGCGGCCCCGGGGCGTGAATGGCATGCACTGTTCACGTGGTTGAATATTCCGATCACGTGATTGATCTTGCACTGATCCCCGGATATCATGCACTGGTCCCTGGTGATCATCGCGATCCGTTGCTGATCATACACTGCTCACGTGGGGATCGAACTGATCCGTGGCTTCATGCACTGATCCGTAATTGATCATGCACTGTTACATGGCCGATCACACACTGATCCCGTGGCTTTAACATACACTGTTCCCGTGGCTGATCCCCAACTGTCACGTGGCTGATCATGCAATACCCTGAGCTACCATGTTTCTGGTCCGTGACGATTCCCCCCCATCAGGTGAGTCATGCACTGATCCGTGGGGTCCTGCCCCCCCAAACCCTTGCTTTGCCTGTTCCGTGGCTGATCGCCAAATCACCTGCCTGGTTCACCTCCGTGACTAATCATGAACCCTGCGCGTGGGTATTGCACTGATCACGTGGGTATCATGCAAATCACGTGACTATCATCCCCGTGGGCCGTAATTGATCATGCATGATCACCGGGTTATCGCCTTTATCAAAATTTACCTATGGCTGATCATATTTTTATCATACACTGATCCCTGTGCCCTTGGGCAATGAAAAAGAGCCCGGTAGGGGGAATCGGGCAGCAGGCAATAATCGCGGAACTCAGCTCCGAAATCATGCTGAGCTGGCGTTCCAAATAGATGATCGGGGGGGTTCGAAGAACGGGTTTGGGGGTTTTCAAGGAGATGGGGGGGGAATCGTGCAGCTCGGGTGGCAAATTTTAAACGAAAGAGCAGACGGGAATCATTTCTGCTCGCGCCCCCTGATAGCGTGGCTGATCTCAAGTCCCGTGACTGATCATGCACTGGTCACATGGGTATCCGGGACTGGTTTCTTGGCTGGTCATCACTGAACACATGCCTGGTCATGCACTGATCCTTTTGATCTGCACTGATCACAAAATTTATCATGCACTGATCCCCCTTTGGGTGACCCTGCACTGCTCCCGTGTCTGGTCATGGGAAATCGCGTAGCTTCCATATAATGGTCCCTGATTGTCATACGGGGGGCGTAAATGATCATGCACTGTTCCCTGACTGATCATGGCCCGATCCCGTGCCTGGTCATGCACTGATCCCCCGTGGCTGATCATGCACTGATCGCGTGACGATCGCCCTGATCCCGTTTAAAATGCACCAAACCGTCTTTAACCCTTTCCCTGGGTGATCATGCAATGATCCCCGTTCTACCATGTACTGGTCACGCTGATCTACCGGGTCCCTGACCGTCATGCCCCTGATCCGTGGGTTTCTTGCACTACCCCGTGGCGTCATGCAAATATTGCGCTTCCTATGCCCGGGGCACCTGACTGATCATACACCCATCAGATGACCGGCCATGCACTGATCCGTGGCTATTGCACTGCTCCGTGGCTGATCATACGCAATCACCTGCCCGGTCATGCACAGATCAATGACTAATTTTGGGCGATCCGTAGGTATCACCCTTATCCGTGGCTGATCGCCATTGTTCCCCTTTTGATTGCACGATCCCCTGGGTTTATCATACACCTATGTGGGTGATCATACTGATCCCGTGTCCCATCATCAGTGCTCCCTGGCTAAACCTGCAATGATCAAAAATTGCTAACATGCACTGGTCGCGGCTGATTTGTGGTAACATAATTGATCTCGGTGATCCCTCTATCGGGCAATCCAGGGTGATCATACCGGGAGCGTGCCCGGTCCGAGAATTGCGGCTATCCCAAGGGGATCCCTGGCTATCATGCACAAACCGTGGATATCATCACTGATCAGGGGCTGATCCGCCCCTATCCCTGATGATTGCACTGATCGCGTGGCTTCACCCCAAAGATCCGTGGCCCCCTCTCCAAGATCATGCCAACCACCATGTACCCGTCCCTGACTGACTATACACCCATCAGTTGACGGTCATTACTGATCTGGATATCGCACTGATCCGAACTGCTCATGCCTGATCCGTCTATATACAGTCGCGGCTGCCCCTGCACTGATCCCTGGATGATCATACCCCGATCGTAAAATTGCAGTGATCCCTTGCTTCATGCCCGATCGTCGATCCCTACGCTCGATACCATCATGCCCGATTGTGGGTATCATACTGCTCCGTGGATGATCATGCAATGTCACGTAAAACCCACCATGTACTGGTCCCCTGACGATCATCCGGGTCCGTAAATTTATCCTGCACTGATTTTGTAATTTATCATCACTGAACACGTGACTGTTCACCCGATCATTTACTGATCATGCAATTTCCGTGGGTATAAACCCCATATCACCTGGCTGATCCGGGACTGATCACGAGGGTCTCTGCCCCAAAGATCCGTGGCTATCCTTTCACTGTCCGTGGCTGATCTCAATGATTCCCTAGCACCATGAGGGGCACGTGACGTCATGCCTCCATGTTATCCTGATCCGTGGCCCGATCATCACTGATCCGTAATGGGCTTGCACTGGGGGCGGGGGCCGATCATTCCCCCGATCCCGTGGCTGTCATGCACTGCTCACGTAGCTGATCCCCACCTGTCACCCGGGGTGATCATGGGGAAGCCATTTAGCTACCATGTACGGTCCCTGACTGATCATACACCCATCAGGTGACGGTCATGCCCCTGATCACGTGGCTATCATGCACCTTTCCCTTGCTCATCATTTCACTGATAACCGCCTGGTCATGCCCGATCACGTGACTTCCGGGAAATGATAACGTGCTTTTTCATGCACTGTCCCCCGTGGCTTCATGAAATCATCCCCTTTGGGTTCATGCACTGCTCCGTGGCTGATCATGCAACGATCGGCCCCTGTTACCCCGTGACTGATCCCACTGATCCTATTTGATCCCCACTGTCTGGCTCATCTTTTGATCACGTGACTGTTCCGCACTGATCATGGCTGATCATGCAATATTTCCCTGGCTATAATGCACTGATCCGTGGCGATCATCCACTGATCAATGCCTGGTCATGCACATATCCGTGACAACTCGCGAACTGATCCCGTGGGTATCATGCCCGATCCCTGGCTGATCGACTGATCCGTGGCTATCTGCGTACCCGGGGCTATCATGCACTTTATC
This sequence comes from Bos mutus, assembly GCF_027580195.1. Taxonomy (NCBI): domain Eukaryota; kingdom Metazoa; phylum Chordata; class Mammalia; order Artiodactyla; family Bovidae; genus Bos; species Bos mutus. Next base: position 4,578 of record NW_027219570.1, read on the forward strand.
CGTGGCTGATCATCCGGTCCGTGACGAGCATGGACTGATCCCGCCATTATGAATTTATCACGTGGCAATGGCGTGATCGTGCCTGATCTCGTGATCATGTTTTCTATCATACACTGATCATTTCCTCTGGGGTAATAAACAAAGAGCTGGGGAAGGGATGAATCAAACAGTCAGGGCCCCAAAAATCATGGGAAATCAGGTGTTTAGGTCATGCTCCGGCTAATCAAACGGGAGCAGGCGGGTTACCAAACGCGGCTGGGTGTCAAAAAACAGATGACAGGCGGGGGGTGGTTTCCCGGGTCCCGGTGGCTTTTCAAACAGATGGGCAGACAGTAATCCCCAAAGGGGCCCGGCCCTGGTCACGTGAATGAGCATGCACTGTTCCGTGGTTGAATATTCATGATCCCGTGATTGATCTTTCCTGATCCCGGATATCATGCCCGATCACGTGGGTGATTCACTGATCCGTTTCTGTCATACACTGCTCGCGTAAATGATCCGGGAAATGATCAGTGGCTATCATCACTGATCCGTAAAATTTATCATGCACTGTTCCCTGGGTGATCCCCACTGATCACGTGGCTGAACATGCCCGTGGGTGATACCCTGTCCGTGGCTGATCCTTGCAAGGCCATGTGCTTCCATGTACTGGTCCCTGACTGATCCTTAAACCCTAGGTGGCTGATCATGCACTGATCGCTGGCGTCCTGCACTGATCATTTCTATCATGCACTTTCCCCTGGCTGATCATACACTGATCACCTGCCTGGTCATGCACCTCAAAGTGACTAATCATGAACTGTGCGTAGCTATCATGCACTGATCCCGTGGCTATCGCCCAAGTCCCCTTTACTATCATGCAGTGGGCCGTAATTTATATGCACTGATCACCGGGTTATCATGCATTGATCATGTGACTGATCATTTCTGATCATATTTGGGATCATCCCGATCATGTGCCTCTGGAGGGAATGAACAAAAAACTGGTAAAGGGGGAGGAATCAGCAGGCAAATTTTTGGAACTCGGGTCTGGGAAAACATTTTTGCTGGCAATAATCGTAGATGATCGGGGGGAATTACGAAGAACAGTTGGGGGTGTCAAAGGGGATGGCGGGCGGGGAATGGTGGGGCTCGGCTGGCAATTTTAAACCAAAATGAGCGGGGCGGGAATCATGCTGCTCAGCCGCCCCTGATGCGTGGCTGTCAGACCAAGTCCGTATTTTATCATGCACTGATCACATGGC
>NW_027219571.1:0-5902 GCF_027580195.1 Bos mutus
ACTGAACTGACAATATCCTTTCTGTGTTAGTGCTTGTATTTAAGACTATAATCTCATCAGCTTTGCACAGTTAATGTCTCTATTAGACTCTTAAAAGTATCTTTATAGTTAATAAATGTAAAGACTGCACCTGCTATTATAGCTAGCTTTCATTCTTACATATTACACAGGAACTTGCTAATGAATTTATTCTGAGAAGTTTTAAATCAAGTTCTATGTCAAGATTTTCATTAATGTCCAAGAGCTGGTTAGATTTGTTCAATGTAAAATAGATATTAGTAACTTCTCATCAATTAAATTACTAATTTAAAATATAACATGTTTTTGATTAAAAAACTAACTTATAGAAATTTGCTGAAATAGACACATGTTAGCCCTTTGTTGTACAGAATGCTGTGCTTTAATAAATCATGATTTCTAATAGAATGTATCTTCCGAGTAATAATTTATAGATTTCTCTAGTAAATCTTGAATACTATTTATCTTCTGTGTCAAAAAAAATTGTTCTCTTCAGTCATATGTTCTTAAATCTTCATGTCACTTCATATTTGCATCATTTTTGCTTTACTGTATTTGCCTCTCAGTTCTTGAAATTTTAGCTTCAAGTCACCAATGAATCTGGTTTCTCTTCATTCTTTGCATGCATCTATCAGCCTAGTGATTTAAGAAGACAGTGAAAGTAACTATTTGTAATGTATGCAGCTTTATTTCTCTGTAAGTATTAGAGTCCTATCGTTCATGAATGAACACTGTGTGATTATGTCCGTGAATAATGCGTTTAATGGAAATGATGAAACTCACCCACCATAAAATGTCTGATGGTTCTGTTGAAATAGGTCATTCGTTGGACATTGTAACATGTGCCTTTCTCACTTGTTTGCCTTCTGATCATCTCATGCTGTTTATAATAGACATATATTTACTTATTTTTAAAATTTCTTTACTTATGTTTTTAGCCATGCTGCACAGCTAGGATCTTAGTTCCCAACAGGATCAGACCAGTGTCCAGCAGTAGAGTGCAAGTCTTAACCTCTGACACCATGGAATTTCCGGTTTTTCATGTAAATAGCTGAATCAAGCCATAGATGTAGATTCGGAAGCCAATTTAATGATGGTGGTAGTGCAAAGAGACTGTGTGCCAGGCACGTGCTTTCCAGTCTGTCATCTCAGCCCTAGGTGAGATCCAGATTGTTGCTATCCCATTCAGCAGATGGCAGACACTGAGGCTTAGCGAGGTCAGTACCTTGCTCCAGGTTCTCACAGACCCAGCAGTGGCACGGTAGCGTGGATTCAAAGTCTGACTGTGAGCCTGACATCAATTCATGGTGTTGTCCAGCCACCTTTCTCCAGAGGCTCTCGCACCATATCACGGCATCCCTGATGGAGGGAGACAGAGGGGAGCCTGCCCTCCCCCTCGGGTCACTTGGATGAGCCCTGTTGTTGGAGTCCAGTGCCCCAGGCTGGCCTTCCTTGTCCCTCTCCTGCTCCCCAGCCCACTGACAGTACTCCTGAAGCCTTCCGCAGAACTGGGTAGCTGTGCTCTCAGTTCAAACGCTCAGTACCCAGGCCCCTTCTCCTAAACTGCAGACAGCGCTTTGCTCCCCTAGGGTGGCCAACCTGGTAGCTACCACTGCCTACTCTGGCAGCCTCTTTGCCCTCCTGTTAAGTGAACCACAGTACTGCCATCTAGCATATGAAGCACAGTAGTACTTAACTCCCACATCTCATTAAAACGGCAAACTGTAGACAAGCCTTCCTCAAGAAAAGAAGCGAAGCGAAAGGCTATACACAATCCCACAACTTTTTAAAAACGTATTTGTCTCCACTATGAAGTCATAAATCAGCAAGTATTGTCACTTCCTGCTCTGTTAGTTGCTGTTTTCTAATTTTATAATACTTATTTAGCAATTTGATTGATCCTATTCCAGTTCCATGTAGATAATTTCTATGCCTTCTGTCTAGGAGTTCTTATTAGAGCTCAGGAGAGGTGCCCAGTTTATCAACTGCTGTTAAACAGCTCAGCTGTATTTTGCACTGTCACTTTGTGTACATAGCTCCACTGGACTCACGGATCAGTATTCTTTACAGATCCCACTAAAAGGCACAGTTAGTTAGTTAAACAACACCTCATTGTTTATAAAAATACTGCCATGCATGTCTCCTAAAACCTCCCTACAACCACACACCCAGATGTGTCAGTGAGACCTGTCTGGACCTGAGAGTTAATCTGTTCCCACACACTTTGCCACCACTGTCTTTCTGTCCTCACACAGGACCAGCAGAAACGCTGCAGAGTCCAGGAGAGATCATCTCTCTTTTTTTTTTTAATTTGTTTATTTTAGTTGAAAGATAATTGCTTTGAAGATTTTCTTTCTATCCAACTCAACATGAATCAGCCAAGTACCATATTCCTCACTCCTTTTGAGACCTCCCACCACCTAGGTGATACAAATCATCTCTTAGTGAAGACCTGAGGTGCTTATGAAACCACTGTGAGCGAATGACCTCGAACTGCGTGTAAGTACTTCATGAGTACCAGTCTGTATTTCAAAATCAGATCCAGGCACATGTTTGCTGTGAGGTTAGTACCTTTCTGTTTTCTCTTGTTGTCATGGTTCCATAACCTGCATCATCATTACAAATGATCTTGGTGGTACTAAGCTGTTCTTTTCTCCTTCAAACGAAAGGTCTGGGGCTTTGCTGGAGGTTTAGTGCTCTGCTGTGGTGCTTCTGAGCAGCATCTGCAATGAACACAGTCCTTTCATCAGGGCAGTTCATGCCATGCAGGTCCTAGTGCTGGCGTGGCTCTGCTGTCCCTGCCGGCAGAATCATCTGTCGCTGGATTCAGAAGGCAGGCCCAGCTGCTGGAAAGGCTCCATCCATGGTCTCTGCACTCAATCGGATGTCTCATGCCCCATAGCCCTGCTTCTCTTGAACAAGACAGTCCTTTAAGATGGCATTAAGCTGAACAGGGTTTTTTGCTTGGAAAGCATAACTAATAGATTTTCAAATAAGTTTCTGTTATAATGTACTTTGATTGCCATTTTCAAACAGTCTATTGTTAATTGGACACTTCCTCACTCCTCAGCTGCAGCTATCAGGAAAGAGGAGATAACAGACCACCATCAAATGTGAACCTCGACCCATGCCGCTGTCCCTTGGCTGGGCACGCCTGCTAGGCTGCACAACCCCATGAGGACCTCAGGGCGCCCACAAATGCGCCTGCTGTGCCCGTCATCAGTTTCAGAGACCCTCGCCTCTTATCTTGAAAGAGTTGCAGGATGATTTTTAAAGAATACCCAGGTTTTAGTGCCTGTGTTTAGTGGTAGACAGGTGCTGAGAAGAGAAAATCTCAGTGACCTCAGTGATTTTTAGAAAACATCCATCTCTATAGATTGGCTCCTGTAGAGCTTTCTTCCTGATCTTGGTAGAGGTCTGCCCGGCCAGGGCATGTTCCTGACAGTGATGGCCCTGTGCCTCTCAGGTTCGCTCTTGAGGTCCCTCCTTTCCTCCGAGGTCTCCTCTCCAGAGCTCTTCCCCCCTGTGACGACACTGTCCTCATTGAGGACCACCTAAGCTCCGTCCTGGGCCAGGCAGCCTGATGGAGACACATGTGAGTCACTGGCCCATGAACCTGCCGGTGACGTCGCTCTCCTGCCATGGCAGGACAGTCACCTGCAGGAGGTGGGGAACTGCCCAGAGCAGGAGCTTGCTCTCTTGGGCGTTTTCACCTGCTGAGCAGCGACCTGATGGAGGTAGGTGCCCTCTGCCAGCTGGCCTCAGTCAGCCTCCTCAGGAGGCTCAGGGCAGAGAATCTCAACTCGGTGGTTCTCTGTGTCTCGAACCTCATTGCTTGTGTGAGTGTGTTTGGTGAAGGAGACTCACTGCCCTTGCGGGTTGAGGTGTGAGTGTTGCTGGGTGCCCATTTCTATCAGTAGATCTTGTGGAGTGTGTGTTTGTCAAGGTGCCAGTTAAAGGTCCTTTCTCTCCTAAAGCTCGACAGGCTCTCAGGACGGCCAGGAACAACCTGCAGGCACCAGCAGGCAGGACTCGCTGCAAAAGCCCCAAAGAAAGGGCATCATAAGTCCTCCATCAGCCTCTTGTTTGCAAGAAGGAAAGGGCGACCTGAAGACCCCAACAAGGGCATTAGGACCAGGTGGGTGCTTCACCTTCAGAGGAGGAGGCCTGCAGGCATCTCCTTCTGTATCTCCTGTTGTCCACAAGGCTCCATCACTCACGCTAGGGTCCTCCTAGGAGCAGGAGTGGAAGAGCGTCTGTCTTCTCAATGGTCGAGATGATCAGATGAGTTAATGAGTGGATGGATGGATTGATTGGTAGTGGATGGTTGGATGAACAGATGGCTGAGCTGGATGGGTGGATGGACGGAGCATGAATGATAAAGCAGATGATTGACTCAATGCTAGAAACATAGTTGTCGAAATCAATTGAGTAGGAGCTAGAGCAATGATTGTTTCCTCCTAACAGTGACATGTGTTTGAAGCTGCCTAAGTGCTCTCAGTGAGGTGAAGTACAATCTGTGGACACCCAAGAACAGCCGCCCTCCTTCCTGCCACCTCCCATCCCGGAGCTCATCTCCCATGCTACCACCCACAGCCATGCAGGTCTCCGAGGTCCCTCATCACAGAGGTTATCATTAGGCCTCATCTAGCAGCTTCTCCTCATGAACAGGTATGTTCCTCCTCTTCAGCCAAATTTGTTGAGTCTTTGTTTGTGCTGGGTGTGGGTTCTGGGGTAAATAAAGCAGATGTGATCTGAGCACAGTTAAGTGACAAGAGAAAAGAGCAGGTTATTAAATGTGATCCTGTTGATTAATATTACAATGCTCGATGGATGGTGCATTGATTATTCCAGATGCTTGTGTGCCCTTCCCAAGCAGTGTTGCCCTCAAATTTACAGAGGAGGACCGGTGGCAGTCACCGGTCAGGGAGTGGTGAGGCAGAGTTCACCCTGCACAGACCAGGCACTTTGCCAAACCCCAGCCACTCTCTGGTGGATGCCACGGAATGAGATGGTTCTATGGCATGATGATTCAATGGACATGAGTTGGAGCAAATTCAGGAGATGCTGAAGGACAGGAAAGCCTGGGTGCTGCAGTCCAGGAGTGGCAAAGTCGGACACACCTGAGTGGCTGAACTAAAACCTGAGTGTGTTAACCTGCTCAGTAGGTGTCTGACTCTGAGCCCCAGGGACTGTGGCCACTAGCTCCTCTGTCATAGGTTCTCAGGCGAATACTGGAGTGGGTGCCGCCCTCCTCCAGGGCATCTTCTCGACCAGGATCAAACCCACAGCGCATTTATCGATGCCGGCAGGCGGATCTTATCCCAAGCACCACATGAAAGCCCAGTGAGCGGTGACAACTAGAAATGACAGAAAATGAGGCTGCTTCTAAGTTAAACTGGAAGAGCACAGCACAGGGTTATGAAAAACACATACCCCCGGAGGCTGACGCCAGCCAGACGAGGCGGTTGCTGCAGGGCCCTAAAGCCTTGCTTCTGCCACCCTTCACTCTGATCTGCAGGTCAGGCCAACAGCCGCCACCTCTCCTTAGAGGCGTGCTGCTGCAGGTGCCACTGCCTGCGAAGGACACCAGCCTGCTGGCTACCCGCCACCAAACACCTGCAAACCAGACCAGGAATCGCCAGGCCGGCCGAGGGCGAAGGGCTTCAGGACATCCCAGTGACGGGGAGGTGGGCGTGTTCTGCGCGTGAGGCCTGAGGTAGGCTGAGGTGGGAAGTCTTGGCCCATTCCACCCCAGCCACTCAAGCCGGCTGCGTTAAGCTAGGCAGAGGCCTGCCCAATCCGTTTCTCTGATCAGGACACGCCGCCCTAGAGGGGTCGATCTTGGGACCTGCCGTGACCAGACTCCAGCGCCGCTGGACTC
>NW_027219572.1:0-5964 GCF_027580195.1 Bos mutus
CTGATCATGCACTGATCACGTGCCTGATCACTGATCACACTGATCATGCACTGATCGCGTGACTGATCATGCACTGATCACGTGGCTGATCATGCACTGATCACGTGGCTGATCATGCACTGATCACGTGGCTGATCATGCACTGATCACGTGGCTGATCATGCACTGATCACGTGGCTGATCATGCACTGATCACGTGCTGATCATGCACTGATCACGTGCCTGATCATGCACTGATCACGTGGCTGATCATGCACTGATCACGAAGCTGATCATACACTGATCACGTGACTGTGCATGCACTGATCACGTGGCTGATCATGCACTGATCACGTGGCTGATCATGCACTGATCACGTGCTGATCATGCACTGATCACGTGGCTGATCATGCACTGATCACGTGACTGATCATGCACTGATCACGTGGCTGATCATGCACTGATCGTGGCTGATCATGCACTGATCACGTGCCTGATCATGCACTGATCACGTGGCTGAACATGCAATGATCACGTTGCTGATCATGCACTGTTCACGTGGCTGATCATGCACTGATCCGGTGGGAGATCATGCACTGATCACGTGGCTGATCATGCACTGTTCACGTGCCTGATCATGCACTGATCACGTGGCTGACCATGCACTGATCACGTGGCTGATCATGCACTGATCCCATTGCTGATCATGCACTGATCACGTGGGTGATCATGCACTGATCACGTGGCTGATCATGCACTCATCACGTGGCTGATCATGCACTCATCACGTGGCTCATCATGCACTGATCACGTGCTGATCATGCACTGATCACGTGGCTGATCATCATGCACTGATCACGTGGCTGATCATGCGTGCTGATGCATGCTGATCACGTGGCTGATCATGCACTGATCACGTGGCTGATCATGCACTGATCACGTGGCTGATCATGCACTGATCACGTGGCTGATCATGCACTGATCACGTGCTGATCATGCACTGATCACGTGGCTGATGCACTGATCACGTGGCTGATCATGCACTGATCACGTGGCTGATCATGCACTGATCACGTGGCTGATCATGCACTGATCACGTGGCTGATCATGCACTGATCACGTGGCTGATCATGCACTGATCACGTGGCTGATCATGCACTGATCACGTGACTGATCATGCACTGATCACGTGGCTGATCATGCACTGATCACGTGGCTGATCATGCACTGATCACGTGGCTGATCATGCACTGATCACGTGGCTGATCATGCACTGATCACGTGGCTGATCATGCACTGATCACGTGGCTGATCATGCACTGATCACGTGGCTGATCATGCACTGATCACGTGGCTGATCATGCACTGATCACGTGGCTGATCGCACTGATCACGGCTGACTGATCACGTGACACTGATCACGTGACTGATCACACTGATCACGTGGCTGATCATGCACTGATCACGTGGCTGATCATGCACTGATCACGTGACTGATCATGCACTGATCACGTGGCTGATCATGCACTGATCACGTGGCTGATCATGCACTGATCACGTGCTGATCATGCACTGATCACGTGGCTGATCATGCACTGATCACGTGGCTGATCATGCACTGATCACGTGGCTGATCATGCACTGATCACGTGGCTGATCATGCACTGATCACGTGGCTGATCATGCACTGATCACGTGGCTGATGGCTGATCATGCACTGATCGCGTGGCTGATCATGCACTGATCACGTGGCTGATCATGCACTGATCACGTGCTGATCATGCACTGATCGTGGCTGATCATGCACTGATCACGTGACTGATCATGCACTGATCACGTGGCTGATCATGCACTGATCACGTGGCTGATCATGCACTGATCACGTGGCTGATCATGCACTGATCACGTGACTGATCATGCACTGATCACGTGGCTGATCATGCACTGATCACGTGGCTGATCATGCACTGATCACGTGGCTGATCATGCACTGATCACGTGGCTGATCATGCACTGATCACGTGGCTGATCATGCACTGATCACGTGGCTGATCGAATCATGCACTGATCACGTGGCTGATCATGCACTGATCACGTGACTGATCATGCACTGATCACGTGGCTGATCATGCACTGATCGTGCACTGATCATGCACTGATCTGTGGCTGATCATGCACTGATCACGTGGCTGATCATGCACTGATCACGTGGCTGATCATGCACTGATCACGCGTGGCTGATCATGCACTGATCACGTGGCTGATCATGCACTGATCACGTGGCTGATCATGCACTGATCACGTGGCTGATCATCATGCGTGCTGATCGCGTGACTGATCATGCACTGATCACGTGCTGATCATGCACTGATCACGTGGCTGATCATGCACTGATCACGTGGCTGATCATGCACTGATCACGTGGCTGATCATGCACTGATCATCATGTGCTGATCATGCACTGATCACGTGGCTGATCATGCACTGATCACGTGCTGATCATGCACTGATCACGTGACTGATCATGCACTGATCACGTGGCTGATCATGCACTGATCACGTGGCTGATCATGCACTGATCACGTGCTGATCATACACACTGACTGATCATGCGTGATCACGGCTGATCATGCACTGATCACGTGGCTGATCATACACTGATCACGTGGCTGATCATGCACTGATCACGTGGCTGATCATGCACTGATCACGTGGCTGATCATGCACTGATCACGTGGCTGATCATGCACTGATCACGTGGCTGATCATGCACTGATCACGTGGCTGATCATGCACTGATCACGTGGCTGATCATGCACTGATCACGTGGCTGATCATGCACTGATCACGTGGCTGATCATACACTGATCACGTGACTGATCATGCACTGATCACGTGGCTGATCATGCACTGATCACGTGGCTGATCATGCACTGATCACGTGACTGATCATGCACCTGATCACGTGGCTGATCATGCACTGATCACGTGGCTGATCATGCACTGATCACGTGGCTGATCATGCACTGATCACGTGGCTGATCATGCACTGATCACGTGGCTGATCATGCACTGATCACGTGGCTGATCATGCACTGATCACGTGGCTGATCATGCACTGATCACGTGGCTGATCATGCACTGATCACGTGGCTGATCATGCACTGATCACGTGGCTGATCATGCACTGATCACGTGGCTGATCATGCACTGATCACGTGGCTGATCATGCACTGATCACGTGGCTGATCATGCACTGATCGTGTGCTGATCATGCACACTGATCACGTGGCTGATCATGCACTGATCACGTGGCTGATCATGCACTGATCACGTGGCTGATCATGCACTGATCACGTGGCTGATCATGCACTGATCACGTGGCTGATCATGCACTGATCACGTGCTGATGATCATGCACTGATCACGTGGCTGATCACTGATCACGTGGCTGATCATGCACTGATCACGTGGCTGATCATGCACTGATCACGTGGCTGATCATGCACTGATCACGTGACTGATCATGCACTGATCACGTGGCTGATCATGCACTGATCACGTGACTGATCATGCACTGATCGCGTGGCTGATCATGCACTGATCACGTGGCTGATCATGCACTGATCACGTGGCTGATCATGCACTGATCACGTGACTGATCATGCACTGATCACGTGGCTGATCATGCACTGATCACGTGGCTGATCATGCACTGATCACGTGGCTGATCATGCACTGATCGTGTGCTGATCATGCACTGATCACGTGACTGATCATGCACTGATCACGTGGCTGATCATGCACTGATCACGTGGCTGATCATGCACTGATCACGTGGCTGATCATGCACTGATCACGTGGCTGATCATGATCATGCACTGATCACGTGGCTGATCATGCACTGATCACGTGGCTGATCATGCACTGATCACGTGACTGATCATGCACTGATCGTGGCTGATCATGCACTGATCACGTGACTGATCATGCACTGATCACGTGGCTGATCATGCACTGATCGTGGCTGATCATGCACTGTCACGTGGCTGATCATGCACTGATCACGTGGCTGATCATGCACTGATCACGTGGCTGATCATGCACTGATCACGTGGCTGATCATGCACTGATCACGTGGCTGATCATGCACTGATCACGTGGCTGATCATGCACTGATCACGCTGACTGATCATGCACTGATCACGTGGCTGATCATGCACTGATCGTGGCTGATCATGCACTGATCACGTGGCTGATCATGCACTGATCACGTGGCTGATCATGCACTGATCACGTGGCTGATCATGCACTGATCACGTGGCTGATCATGCACTGATCACGTGGCTGATCATGCACTGATCACGTGGCTGATCATGCACTGATCACGTGGCTGATCATGCACTGATCACGTGACTGATCATGCACTGATCACGTGGCTGATCATGCACTGATCACGTGGCTGATCATGCACTGATCGCGTGGCTGATCATGCACTGATCACGTGGCTGATCATGCACTGATCGCGTGGCTGATCATGCACTGATGGCCTGGCTGATGATCATGCACTGATCACGTGACTGATCATGACTGATCATGCACTGATGATCGCGTGGCTGATCATGCACTGATCACGTGGCTGATCATGCACTGATCACGTGGCTGATCATGCACTGATCACGTGACTGATCATGCACTGATCACGTGACTGATCATGCACTGATCACGTGGCTGATCATGCACTGATCACGTGGCTGATCATGCACTGATCACGTGGCTGATCATGCACTGATCACGTGGCTGATCATGCACTGATCACGTGGCTGATCATGCACTGATCACGTGGCTGCTGATCATGCACTGATCACGTGGCTGATCATGCACTGATCACGTGCTGATCATGCACTGATCACGTGGCTGATCATGCACTGATCACGTGGCTGATCATGCACTGATCACGTGGCTGATCATGCACTGATCACGTGGCTGATCATGCACTGATCACGTGGCTGATCATGCACTGATCACGTGGCTGATCATGCACTGATCACGTGGCTGATCATGCACTGATCACGTGGCTGATCATGCACTGATCACGTGGCTGATCATGCACTGATCGTGGCTGATCATACACTGATCACGTGACTGCGCATGCACTGATCACGTGGCTGATCATGCACTGATCACGTGGCTGATCATGCACTGATCACGTGGCTGATCATGCACTGATCACGTGGCTGATCATGCACTGATCACGTGGCTGATCACACTGATCACGTGACTGATCTGATCACTGATCACGTGGCTGATCATGCACTGATCACGTGACTGATCATGCACTGATCACGTGGCTGATCATGCACTGATCACGTGGCTGATCATGCACTGATCACGTGACTGATCATGCACTGATCACGTGCCTGATCATGCACTGATCACGTGCCTGATCATGCACTGATCACGTGGCTGATCATGCACTGATCACGTGACTGATCATGCACTGATCACGTGGCTGATCATGCACTGATCACGTGACTGATCATGCACTGATCACGTGACTGATCATGCACTGATCACGTGGCTGATCATGCACTGATCACGTGGCTGATCATGCACTGATGATCGTGGCTGATCATGCACTGATCACGTGGCTGATCATGCACTGATCACGTGGCTGATCATGCACTGATCACGTGGCTGATCATGCACTGATCATCTGATCATAAGCTGATCATACACTGATCGCGATGACTGTGCACACCTGATCACAAAAGCACAGTCATGCTCTGATCACGAGGCTGATCTTGCACTGATCACGTGCCTGATCATACACTGATCCCGAGACTGCACATGCACTGATCACGTGGCTGCGCATGCACTCATCACATGCCTGATCATGCACTGATCACGTGGCTGATCATTCATTGATCAGGTGACTGTGCATGCAGTGTTCACGTGGCTGAAAATGCAATGATCATGTGGCTG
>NW_027219573.1:0-30011 GCF_027580195.1 Bos mutus
GAAGCTGATCATACACTGATCACGTGACTGTGCATGCACTGATCACGTGGCTGATCATGCACTGATCACGTGGCTGATCATGCACTGATCACGTTGCTGATCATGCACTGATCACGTGGCTGATCATGCACTGATCACGTGGCTGATCATGCACTGATCACGTGGCTGATCATGCACTGATCACGTGGCTGATCATGCACTGATCACGTGGCTATCATGCACTGATCACGTGGCTGATCATGCACTGATGCTGTGCTGATCATGCACTGATCACGTGCTGATCATGCACTGATCACGTGGCTGATCATGCACTGATCACGTGGCTGATCATCATGCACTGATCACGTGGCTGATCATGCACTGATCGTGTGCTGATCATGCACTGATCACGTGGCTGATCATGCACTGATCACGTGGCTGATCATGCACTGATCACGTGGCTGATCATGCACTGATCACGTGGCTGATCATGCACTGATCACGTGGCTGATCATGCACTTGATCGTGGCTGATCATGCACTGATCACGTGGCTGATCATGCACTGATCACGTGGCTGATCATGCACTGATCACGTGGCTGATCATGCACTGATCACGTGGCTGATCATGCACTGATCACGTGGCTGATCATGCACTGATCACGTGGCTGATCATGCACTGATCACGTGGCTGATCATGCACTGATCACGTGGCTGATCATGCACTGATCACGTGGCTGATCATGCACTGATCACGTGGCTGATCATGCACTGATCATGGCTGATCATGCACTGATCACGTGGCTGATCATGCACTGATCACGTGCTGATCATGCACTGATCACGTGTGGCTGCTGATCATGCACTGATCACGTGGCTGATCATGCACTGATCACGTGGCTGATCATGCACTGATCACGTGGCTGATCATGCACTGATCACGTGGCTGATCATGCACTGATCACGTGCTGATCATGCACTGATCACGTGACTGATCATGCACTGATCACGTGGCTGATCATGCACTGATCACGTGCTGATCATGCACTGATCACGTGGCTGATCATGCACTGATCACGTGGCTGATCATGCACTGATCACGTGGCTGATCATGCACTGATCACGTGGCTGATCATGCACTGATCACGTGGCTGATCATCACTGATCGTGGCTGATCATGCACTGATCACGTGACTGATCATGCACTGATCACGTGGCTGATCATGCACTGATCACGTGGCTGATCATGCACTGATCACGTGGCTGATCATGCACTGATCACGTGGCTGATCATGCACTGATCACGTGGCTGATCATGCACTGATCACGTGGCTGCTCATCACACTGATCACGTGGCTGATCATGCACTGATCACGTGACTGATCATGCACTGATCACGTGGCTGATCATGCACTGATCACGTGGCTGATCATGCACTGATCACGTGGCTGATCATGCACTGATCACGTGGCTGATCATGCACTGATCACGTGGCTGATCATGCACTGATCACGTGGCTGATCATGCACTGATCACGTGACTGATCATGCACTGATCATCGTGGCTGATCATGCACTGATCACGTGGCTGATCATGCACTGATCACGTGGCTGATCATGCACTGATCACGTGGCTGATCATGCACTGATCACGTGGCTGATCATGCACTGATCACGTGTGGCTGATGCACTGATCGTGGCTGATCATGCACTGATCACGTGGCTGATCATGCACTGATCACGTGGCTGATCATGCACTGATCACGTGGCTGATCATGCACTGATCACGTGGCTGATCATGCACTGATCACGTGGCTGATCATGCACTGATCACGTGGCTGATCATGCACTGATCACGTGGCTGATCATGCACTGATCACGTGGCTGATCATGCACTGATCACGTGGCTGATCATGCACTGATCACGTGGCTGATCATGCACTGATCACGTGGCTGATCATGCACTGATCACGTGGCTGATCATGCACTGATCACGTGACTGATCATGCACTGATCACGTGCTGATCATGCACTGATCACGTGGCTGATCATGCACTGATCGACTGATCATGCACACTGATCACGTGACTGATCATGCACTGATCACGTGGCTGATCATGCACTGATCACGTGGCTGATCATGCACTGATCACGTGACTGATCATGCACACTGATCACGTGGCTGATCATGCACTGATCGTGGCTGATCATGCACTGATCACGTGCTGATCATGCACTGATCACGTGGCTGATCATGCACTGATCACGTGGCTGATCATGCACTGATCACGTGGCTGATCATGCACTGATCACGTGGCTGATCATGCACTGATCACGTGGCTGATCATGCACTGATCACGCTGCTGATCATGCACACTGATCACGTGGCTGATCATGCACTGATCACGTGGCTGATCATGCACTGATCACGTGGCTGATCATGCACTGATCACGTGGCTGATCATGCACTGATCACGTGGCTGATCATGCACTGATCACGTGGCTGATCATGCACTGATCACGTGGCTGATCATGCACTGATCACGTGGCTGATCATGCACTGATCGTGGCTGATCATCACTGATCACGTGCTGATCATGCACTGATCACGTGGCTGATCATGCACTGATCACGTGGCTGATCATGCACTGATCACGTGCTGATCATGCACTGATCACGTGGCTGATCATGCACTGATCACGTGGCTGATCATACATGCACTGATCACGTGACTGATCATGCACTGATCACGTGGCTGATCATGCACTGATCACGTGGCTGATCATGCACTGACGTGTGGCTGATCATGCACTGATCACGTGCTGATCATGCACTGATCACGTGGCTGATCATGCACTGATCACGTGGCTGATCATGCACTGATCACGTGGCTGATCATGCACTGACGTGGCTGTGGCTGATCTGATCATGCACTGATCACGTGGCTGATCATGCACTGATCACGTGGCTGATCATCACACTGATCGTGTGCACTCATCACTGATCACGTCACTGATCATGCACGTGGCTGATCATGCACTGATCACGTGGCTGATCATGCACTGATCACGTGGCTGATCATGCACTGATCACGTGGCTGATCATGCACTGATCACGTGGCTGATCATGCACTGATCGTGGCTGATCATGCACTGATCACGTGGCTGATCATGCACTGATCACGTGGCTGATCATGCACTGATCACGTGGCTGAACATGCACTGATCGTGGCTGATCATGCACTGATCACGTGGCGCTGATCATGCACTGATCACGTGGCTGATCATGCACTGATCACGTGGCTGATCATGCACTGATCGTGATGCTGATCTGCATGCACTGATCACGTGACTGATCATGCACTGATGATGATCACGTGGCTGAACATGCAATGATCACGTTGCTGATCATGCACTGTTCACGTGGCTGATCATGCACTGATCCGTGGGAGATCATGCACTGATCACGTGGCTGATCATGCACTGTTCACGTGCCTGATCATGCACTGATCACGTGGCTGACCATGCACTGATCACTGACTCATGCACATACACTGATGCATGCACTGTGATCACTGATGTGCATGCACTGATCACGTGGCTGATCATGCACTGATCACGTGGCTGATCATGCACTGATCACGAAGCTGATCAGACACTGATCACGTGATCGTGCATGCACTGATCACGTGGCTGAACATGCAATGATCACGTGGCTGATGATGCACTGATTACGTGGCTGATCATGCACTGATCACGTGGGAGATCATGCACTGATCACCTGGCGGATCATGCACTGATCACGTGGCTGAACATGCACTGATCACGTGGGAGATCATGCACTGATCACGTGGCTGATCATGCACTGATCACGTGGCTGATCATGCACTGATCACGTGACTGATCTGACTGATGCACTGATCATGTGCCTGATCATGCACTGATCACTGATCACGTGGCTGATCATGCACTGATCACGTGACTGATCATGCACTGATCACCTGCCTGATCATGCACTGATCACGTGGCTGATCATGCACTGATCGTGGCTGATCATACACTGATCGTGTGACTGATCATGATCTGATCACTGTGGCTGATCATGCACTGATCGTGACTGTTCATGCACTGATCACATGGCTGATCATGCACTGATCTGACTGATCATGCACTGATCACGTGGCTGATCATGCACTGTTCTCCTGACTGATCATGCACTGATCACGTGACTGATCATACACTGATCACGTGGCTGATCATGCACTGATCACGTGGCTGATCATGCACTGTTCTCCTGACTGATCATGCACTGATCACGTGGCTGATCATGCACTGATCACGTGGCTGATCATGCACTCTGATGCTGCACTGATCACGATGCTGCTGATCATGCACTGATCACGTGGCTGATCATGCACACTGATCGTGTGACTGATCATGCACTGATCACGTGATCTGATCATGCACTGATCACGTGGCTGATCATGCACTGATCACGTGGCTGATCATGCACTGATCGTGCTGATCATGCACTGATGATCACGTGCTGATCATGCACTGATCACGTGGCTGATCATACATGATCATGCGTGCTGATCATGCACTGATCACGTGGCTGATCATGACACTGATCACGTGGCTGATCATGCACTGATCACGTGACTGATCTGATGCGTGACTGATCATGCACTGATCACGTGGCTGATCATGCACTGATCACGTGGCTGATCATGCACTGATCACGTGGCTGATCATGCACTGATCACCTGGCTGATCATGCACTGATAACCTTGCTATCATACACTGATCACGTGACTGATCATGCACTCTTCACGTGCCTGATCTGATCATGCACTGATCATGCGCTGACCATGCACTGATCACATGCTGCTGATCTGACTGCTGATCATGCTGACTGATCGTGCACTGATCATGCACACTGATCACTGATGATCATGCACTGATCATGGCTGCTGATCATGCACTGATCACGTGCTGATCATGCACTGATCACGTGGCTGATCATGCACTGATCGTGGCTGATCATGCACTGATCGTGCGTGATCTGATCATGCACTGATCTGATGGCTGATCATGCACTGATCGTGTGCTGATCATGCACTGATCGTGGCTGATCATGCACTGATCACTGATCATCACACTGATCATGTGCATCATGCACTGACGTGGCTGATCATGCACTGATCGTGGCTGATCATGCATCTGATGCACTGCTGATCATGCACTGATCATGCTGATCATGATCACGTGGCTGATCATGCACTGATCACGTGCTGATCATGCACTGATCACGTGGCTGATCATGCACTGATCCGTGGCTGATCATGCACTGATCACGTGACTGATCATGCACTGATCGTGGCTGATCTCATCACTGATCATGCACTGATCACTGGCTGATGATCATGCACTGATCACGTGGCTGATCATGCACTGATGATCACGTGACTGATCATGCACTGATCACGTGGCTGATCATGCACTGATCACGTGCTGATCATGCACTGATCACGTGCTGATCATGCACACTGATCACGATGGCTGATCATGCACTGATCACGTGCTGATCATGCACACTGATCACGTGGCTGATCATCACACTGATCACGTGGCTGATCACTGATCACGTGGCTGATCATGCACTGATCACGTGGCTGATCATGCACTGATCTGACTGACTGATCATGCACTGATCATGGCTGATCATCATCACGTGGCTGATCATGCACTGATCGCGTGCTGATCACTGATCGTGTGCTGATCATGCACTGATCGCGTGGCTGATCATGCACTGATCACGTGGCTGATCATGCACTGATCACGTGGCTGATCATGCACTGATCACTGATGATCACTGATCACTGATGCGTGGCTGATCATGCACTGATCGTGTGCTGATCATGCACTGATCACGTGGCTGATCATGCACTGATCACGTGATCTGATCATGCACTGATCATGCACTGATCGCTGGCTGATCATGCACTGATCACGTGTGCTGATCATGCACACTGATCGTGTGCTGATCATGCACTGATCACGTGGCTGATCATGCACTGATCACGTGGCTGATCATGCACTGATCACGTGGCTGATCATGCACACTGATCTGCACTGCTCATGCACTGATCACGTGGCTGATCATGATCACTGACTGATCGTGGCTGATGATCACACTGATCTGATCGTGGCTGATCATCACACACTGATCGTGCTGATCATGCACTGATCACTGATCATCTGCTGATCATGCACTGATCACACTGATCATGATCATGCACTGATCGTGGCTGATCATGCACTGATCACATGGCTGATCATGCACTGATCACGTGACTGATCATGCACTGATCACTGGCTGATCATGCACTGATCATGCACTGATCATGCACTGATCACGTGGCTGATCATGCACTGATCACGATGGCTGATCATGCACTGATCACGTGGCTGATCATGCACTGATCACGTGGCTGATCATGCACTGACTGATCATCATGCATGCACTGATCTGATCACTGATCTGATCATGCACTGATCGTGACTGATCATGCACTGATCACGTGACTGATCATGCACTGATCACGTGGCTGATCATGCACTGATCACGTGGCTGATCATGCACTGATCACGTGTGGCTGATCATGCACTGATCACGTGGCTGATCATGCACTGATCACGTGGCTGATCATGCACTGCACTGATCGTGACTGATCATGCACTGATCACGTGGCTGATGCACTGATCACTGATGACTGTGACTGATCACGTGCTGATCACTGACTGATCACGTGACTGATCATGACTGATCACGTGGCTGATCATGCACTGATCACGTGGCTGATCATGCACTGATCACGTGGCTGATCATGCACTGATGCTGTGCTGATCATGCACTGATCACGTGGCTGATCATGCACTGATCACGTGCCTGATCATGCACTGATCACGTGGCTGATCATGCACTGATCACGTGGCTGATCACTGATCACTGACTGACGTGACTGATCATGCACTGATCACACTGCTGATCATGCACTGATCACGTGGCTGATCATGCACTGATCTGATCACGTGCTGATCGCACACTGATCGTGTGCTGATCATGCACTGATCATGCTGATGCTGATCATGCTGATGATGATCTGGCTGATGATGCACTGATCGTGGCTGATCATGCACTGATCACGTGGCTGATCATGCACTGATCACGTGGCTGATCATGCACTGATCACGTGGCTGATCATGCACACTGATCACGTGCTGCTCATCATGCTGATCACGTGGCTGATCATGATCTGCACTGATGCGTGGCTGATGCACTGATCGTGACTGATCACTGATCATGACTGATCATCGTGACTGATCATGCACTGATCACTGATCATGTGGCTGATCATGCACTGATCTGCTGATCATGATCACTCATCGCTGGCTGATCATGCACTGATCACGTGGCTGATCATGCACTGATCGTGTGCTGATCATGCACTGATCACGTGGCTGATCATGCACTGATCACGTGGCTGATCATCACACTGATCACGTGACTGATCATGCACTGATCATGCACTGATGACTGATGGCTGATCATGCACTGATCACGTGACTGATCATGCACTGATCACGTGGCTGATCATGCACTGATCACGTGGCTGATCATGCACTGATCTGATCATGCACTGATGCACTGACTGATCGTGACTGATCATGCTGACTGATCATGTGACTGATCATGCACTGATCACGTGGCTGATCATGCACTGCTGATCGTGATCTGCTGATCATGCACTGATCACGTGGCTGATCATGCACTGATCGTGATCTGCTGATCATGCACTGATGCGTGACTGATCATGCACTGATCACGTGGCTGATCATGATCACACTGATCACTGATCATGCACTGATCACGTGGCTGATCATGCACTGATCACGTGCTGATGATGCACTGATCACGTGGCTGATCATGCACTGATCACTGTGCTGATCATGCACTGATCACGTCACTGATCATGCACTGATCACGTGACTGATGCGTGACTGATCATGCTGATGATCATCTGTGCTGATCATGCACGTGCTGATCATGCACTGATCGTGACTGATCATGCACTGATCACGTGGCTGATCATGCACTGATCACGTGGCTGATCATGCACTGATCACGTGCTGATCATGCACTGATCACCTGGCTGATCATGCACTGATCACGGCTGATCATGCACTGATCACGTGACTGATCATGCGTGCTGATCATGCACTGATCATGCGTGGCTGATCACTGATCATCATGATGATGGCTGATCATGCTGATCATGCACTGATCACACTGACTGATCATGCACTGATCATGCGTGGCTGCTGATCATGACTGATCATGATGATCGTGGCTGATCATGCACTGATCACGTGGCTGATCATGCACTGATCACGTGGCTGATCACTGATCGTGCTGACTGATCATGCACTGATCACTGTGTCTGCTGATCATGCACTGATCACTGATGACTGATCATGCACTGATCACGTGGCTGATCATGCTGATGGCTGATCATGCACTGATCACGTGGCTGATCATGCACTGATCACGTGGCTGATCATGCACTGATCGTGGCTGATCATGCACTGATCGTGGCTGATCATGCACTGATCACGTGGCTGATCATGCACTCATGCACTGATCATGCACTGATCACGTTACTGATCATGCACTGATCGTGCCTGATCATGCACTGATCGTGGCTCATCATGCACTGATCACTGAGCTGATGCACTGATCTGATCTGATGCATGACTGCATAATCATGTGCGTGGCTGATCATGCACTGATCATGCACTGATCACTGGGATCTGACTGATGCACTGATCATGCGTGATGGCTGATCATGCACTGATCGTGTGGCTGATCATGCACTGATCACGTGGCTGATCATGCACTGATCACGTGGCTGATCATGCACTGATCACGTGGCTGATCATGCACTGATCGTGGCTGATCATGCACTGATCACGTGACTGATCATGCACTGATCACTGCTGCTGATCACTGATCACGTGCTGATCATGCACTGATCACCTGGCTGATCATGCACTGATCATGCCTGCTGATCATGCACTGATCACGTGACTGATCATGCACTGATCACGTGGCTGATCATGCACTGATCACGTGGCTGATCATGCACTGATCATCGTGGCTGATCATGCACTGATCACGTGACTGATCATGCACTGATCTCGTGGCTGATCATGCACTGATCGTGTGCTGATCATGCACTGTTCACGTGGCTGATCATGCACTGATCCGTGGCTGATCATGCACTGATCACTGATGGCTGATCATGCACTCTTCACGTGCCTGATCATGCACTGATCATCGTGGCTCTGATCATGCACTGATCACGAAGCTGATCACTGATCGTGTGCTGATCATGCACTGACTGATCACATGTGACTGATCATGCACTGATCGTGCTGATCTGATCATGATCTGATCACGTGCTGATGATCACACTGATCACGTGCTGATCATGCACTGATGATCACGTGGCTGATCATGCACTGATCACGTGGCTGATCATGCTGATGGCTGGCTGATGATGCACTGACTGATCTGTGGCTGATCATGCACTGATCACTGATGCTGATCATGCACTGATCACGTGGCTGATCATCATGCACTGATCCCGTTGCTGATCATGCACTGATGATCGTGACTGATCATCATGCACTGATCACGTGGCTGATCATGCACTGATCACGCTGCTGATCATGCACTGATCGTGATCTGATCATGCACTGATGATGTGACTGATCGTGACTGATCATGATCGCTGATCTGATGCTGATCACTGATGCTGATCTGATCACTGATCACGTGACTGATCATGCACTGATCCTGCTGTGGCTGATCATGCTGATCATCACTGATCAAGCTGATGATCATACACTGATCACGTGACTGTGCATGCACTGATCATGCTGCTGATCATGCACTGATCTGATCATGCACTGATCACGTGACTGATCACTGATCACTGATGCACTGATCGCGTGACTGATCATGCACTGATCACGTGGCTGATCATGCACTGTGACTGATCATGCACTGATGATCACGTGGCTGATCATGCACTGATCGTGGCTGATCACACTGACTGATCACGTGACTGATCATGCACTGATCGCTGGCTGATCATGCACTGATCACGCTGGCTGATCATGCACTGATCACGTGGCTGATCATGCACTGATCACGTGCTGATCATGCACTGATCGTGGCTGATCATGCACTGATCACGTGCTGATCATGCACTGATCACGTGGCTGATCACTGATCACGTGGCTGATCATCACTGATCACGTGGCTGATCATGCACTGATCACGTGGCTGATCATGCACTGATCACGTGGCTGATCATGCACTGATCGTGACTGATCATGCACTGATCACGTGACTGATCATGATCTGATCGCACTGATCATGCACTGATCACGTGCTGATCATACACTGATCACGTGACTGATCATGCACTGATCACGTGGCTGAACATGCATGCACTGATGCTGACGTGGCTGATCATGCACTGATCTGATCATGGCTGATCATCACTGATCGCTGTCTGATCTGATCATCACTGATGATCGCACTGATCTGATGCACTGATCGCATGCTGATCATGCACTGATCACGTGGCTGATCATGCACTGATCACGTGGCTGATCATGCACTGATCACTGTGGCTGATGATCATGCACTGATCACTGCATGCACTGATCATGCACTGATCATGCACTGACTGATCTGATCATGCACTGATCACGTGGCTGATGCACTGATCACGTGGCTGATCATGCACTGATCACGTGGCTGATCATGCACTGATCACGTGGCTGATCATGCACTGATCGTGGCTGATCATGCACTGATCACGTGACTGATCATGCACACTGATCGTGGCTGATCATGCACTGATCACTGATCGTGCTGATCATGCACTGATCACGTGCTGATCATGCACTGATCACGTGACTGATCATGCACTGATCACGTGGCTGATCATGCACTGATCACGTGGCTGATCATGCACACTGATCACGTGACTGATCATGCACTGATCACGTGGCTGATCATGCACTGATCACGTGGCTGATCATGCATCATGCACTGATCGCGTGATCATGCACTGATCACGTGGCTGATCATGCACTGATCACGCTGCTGATCATGCACTGATCACGTGACTGATGCACTGATCATGCACTGATCACATGTGGCTGATCATGCACTGATCACGCTGCTGATCATGCACTGATCACGTGGCTGATCATGCACTGATGATCACTGACTGATCATGCACTGATCACGTGGCTGATCATGCACTGATCACGTGGCTGATCATGCACTGATCACGTGGCTGATCATCATCACTGATCATGCACTGATCGCTGATCATGCACTGATCACGTGGCTGATCATGCACTGATCTGTGGCTGATCATGCACTGATCACGTGGCTGATCATGCACTGATCGTGACTGATCATGATCACGTGCTGATCATGCACTGATCACGTGATCTGATCATGCACTGATCACGTGATGATCATGCACTGATCACGTGGCTGATCATGCACTGATCGTGGCTGATCATGCACTGATCGTGGCTGATCATCACACTGACTGATCGTGTGGCTGATCATGCACTGATCACGTGGCTGATCATGCACTGATCACGTGGCTGATCATGCACTGATCACGCACTGATCTGATGCATGCACATGCACTGATCATCACTGCACTGATCATGCACTGATCATCATGCACTGATCACACTGATCATGTGCTGATCATGCACTGATCACGTGGCTGATCATGCACTGATCACGTGCTGATCATGCACACTGATCACGTGCTGCTGATCATGCACTGATCGTGGCTGACTGATCATGCACTGATCACGTGGCTGATCATGCACTGATCACGTGGCTGATCATGCACTGATCACGTGGCTGATCATGCACTGATCACGTGGCTGATCATGCACTGATCACGTGCACTGATCATGCACTGATCACGTGGCTGATCATGCACTGATCACGTGGCTGATCATGCACTGATCGTGACTGATCATGCACTGATCATCGTGGCTGATCATCACTGATCACGTGACTGATCATGCACTGATCACGTGGCTGATCATGCACTGACGTGCACTGATCACGTGGCTGATCATGCACACTGATCGTGGCTGATCATGCACTGATCATGCACTGATCACGTGGCTGATCACACACTGATCACGCTGCTGATCATGCACTGATCACGTGCTGATCATGCACTGATCATCGTGGCTGATCATGCACTGATCGCGTGGCTGATCATGCACTGATCACGTGGCTGATCATCATGCACTGATCACGTGGCTGATCATGCATGATCGTGGCTGATCATGCACTGATCACGTGACTGATCATGCACTGATCACGTGGCTGATCATGCACTGATCACGTGGCTGATCATGCACTGATCACGTGGCTGATCATGCTGATCACGTGGCTGATCATGCACTGATCACGTGCTGATGCACTGATGATCGTGGCTGATCATGCACTGATCACGTGGCTGATCATGCACTGATCACGTGGCTGATCATGCACTGATCACGTGGCTGATCATGCACTGATCGTGGCTGATCATGCACTGATGATCGTGACTGATCATGCACTGATCACGTGGCTGATCATGCACTGATCACGTGGCTGATCATGCACTGATCGTGGCTGATCATGCACTGATCGTGGCTGATCATCATGATCTGATCACACTCAATGATCACGTGACTGATCATGCGTGGCTGATGCACACTCACGTGGCTGATCATGCACTGATCACGTGGCTGATCATGCACTGATCACGTGGCTGATCATGCACTGATCACGTGGCTGATCATGCACTGATCACGTGGCTGATCATGCACTCTGATCACGCTGATCATCTGACTGATGATCATCGCGTGACTGATCATGCACTGATCACGTGACTGATCATGCACTGATCACGTGCTGATCATCATGCACTGATCACGATGCTGATCATGCACTGATCGTGGCTGATCATGCACTGATCTGCTGATCTGATCATGCACTGATCATGCACTGATCTGATCGTGGCTGATCATGCACTGATCACGTGACTGATCATGCACTGATCGTGGCTGATGCACTGATGCACTGATCACGTGGCTGATCATGCACTGACGTGGCTGATCATGCACTGATGATCTGCTGATCATGCACTGATCACGTGGCTGATCATGCACTGATCACGTGGCTGATGATCATGCACTGACTGATGGCTGATCATGCACTGATCACGACTGCATCATGCACTGATCGTGTGGCTGATCATGCACACTGATCACGCTGACTGATCATGCACTGATCACGTGACTGATCATGCACTGATCACGTGGCTGATCATGCACTGATCACGTGGCTGATCATGCACTGATCACGTGCTGATCATGCACTGATCATGTGCTGATCATGCACTGATCACGTGGCTGATCATGCACTGATCACGTGGCTGATCATGCACTGATCACGTCGTGACTCATGCACTGATCACGTCACTGATCATGCACTGATCACTGTGCTGATCATGCACTGATCACGTGGCTGATCATGCACTGATCACTGCTGATGCTGATCACTGCACTGATCATGTGCTGATCATGCACTGATCACGTGGCTGATCATGCACTGATCACGTGGCTGATCATGCACTGATCACGTGGCTGATCATGCACTGATCACGTGATGCTGATCATGCACTGATCACGTGCTGATCATGCACTGATCACGTGGCTGATGCACTGATCACGTGGCTGATCATGCACTGCACTGATGGCTGATCATGCTGATCATGCACTGATGGCTGTGGCTGATCTACACTGATCACGTGCTGATCATGTGACTGATCATGCACTGATCATGCACGTGACTGATCATGCACTGATCACGTGGCTGATCATGCACATCTGATGCTGATCATGCACTGATCATGCACTGATCATGCACTGATCACGTGACTGATCATGCACTGATCACGTGGCTGATCATGCACTGATCACGTGGCTGATCATGCACTGATCACGTGGCTGATCATGCACTGATCACGTGGCTGATCATGCACTGATCACGTGACTGATCATGCACTGATCACGTGGCTGATGCACTGCACTGATCATCGATGCTGATCATGCACTGATCACGTGACTGATCATGCACTGATCACGTGGCTGATCATCATCATCGTGTCACTGATCATGCACTGATCACTGACTGATCATGCACTGATCACGTGCTGATCATGCACTGATCGTGCTGATCATGCACATGCGCTGACTCATGCACATGGCTGATCATGCACTGATCGTGACTGATCATGCACTGATCGTGTGCTGATCATGCACTGATCACGCTGCTGATCATGCACTGATCACGTGGCTGATCATGCCTGATCACGTGGCTGACTGATCATGACTCATGTGGCTGATCACTGATCACTGATCACTGATCATGCACTGATCACGTGGCTGATCATCACTGCACTGATCACATGGCTGATCATGCACTGATCACGTGGCTGATCATGCTGATCATCTGTGGCTGATCATGCACTGATGATCATGTGGCTGATCATGCACTGATCACGTGGCTGATCATGCACTGATCACGTGGCTGATCATGCACTGATCACGTGGCTGATCATGCACTGATCACGTGTGGCTGATCATGCACTGATCTGATGTGGCTGATCATGCACTGATCACGTGGCTGATCATGCACACTGATCACGTGACTGATCATGCACTGATCATCGTGGCTGATCATGCACTGATCACGTGGCTGATCATGCACTGATCACGTGACTGATGCACTGATCGTGTGCTGATCATGCACTGATCACGTGGCTGATCATGCACTGATCGTGGCTGATCATGCACTGATCATGTGGCTGATCATGCACTGATCGTGCTGACTGATCATGCACTGATCACGTGGCTGATCATGCACTGATCACGTGGCTGATGATTGCACACTGATCACGTGGCTGATCATGCACTGATGATCGTGACTGATCATCACACTGATCATCACTGATCTGACTGCATGCACTGATCACGTGGCTGATCATGCACTGATCACGCTGCTGATCACTGACTCACTGATCACATCACTGATCGTGCTGACTGATCACTGATCACGTGGCTGATCATGCACTGATCACGTGGCTGATCATGCACTGATCACGTGGCTGATCATGCACTGATCACGTGGCTGATCATGCACTGATCGTGGCTGATCATGCACTGATCACGTGGCTGATCATGCACTGATCACGTGCTGATCATGCACTGATCACGTGCTGATCATGCACTGATCACGTGGCTGATCATGCACTGATCACGTGGCTGATCATGCACTGATCATCGTGTGCTGATCATGCACTGATCACGTGGCTGATCATGCACTGATCACGTGGCTGATCATGCACTGATCTGATCACACTGATCTGATCATGCACTGATCGTGGCTGATCATGCACTGATCGTGTGCTGATCATGACACTGATCACGTGACTGTGGCTGATCATGCACTGATCACGTGGCTGATCATGCACTGATCACGTGGCTGATCATGCACTGATCACGTGGCTGATCATGCACTGATCGCGTGGCTGATCATGCACTGATCACGTGGCTGATCATGCACTGATCACGTGGCTGATCATGCACTGATCATGATCACTGATCATGCACTGATCGTGACTGATCATGCACTGATCACGTGGCTGATCATGCACTGATCACGTGACTGATCATGCACTGATCACGTGGCTGATCATGCACTGATGATCATGGCTGATCTGATCTGATCACTGATCTCATCACACTGATCATGCACTGCACTGATCACGTGGCTGATCATGCACTGATCACGTGGCTGATCATGCACTGATCACGTGGCTGATCATGCACTGATCACGTGGCTGATCATGCACTGATCACTGCTGATCATGCACTGATCACGTGACTGATCATGCACTGATCACGTGGCTGATCATGCACTGATGCGTGGCTGATCATGCACTGATCACGTGCTGATCATGCACACTGATCGTGACTGATCATGCACTGATCGTGGCTGATCATGCACTGATCACTGATGATCATGTGCACATCATCATGCACTGATCTGATCATGCACTGATCATGCACTGATCATGCACTGACTGGCTCATCATCACTGATCACGTGGCTGATCATGCACACTGATCTGTGGCTGATGCACACTGATGCGTGGCTGATCATGCACTGATCACGTGGCTGATCATGCACTGATCACGTGGCTGATCATGCACTGATCACGTGGCTGATCATGCACTGATCGTGGCTGATCATGCACTGATCACGTGGCTGATCATGCACACTGATCGTGGCTGATCATGACTGATCACGTGGCTGATCACTGATCACGTGGCTGATCATGCACTGATCACGTGGCTGATCATGCACTGATCACTGGCTGATCATGCACTGATCACGCACTGATCATGCACTGATCACTGATCATGCACTGATCATCCTGATGCTGATCATGCACTGATCACGTGGCTGATCATGCACTGATCACGAAGCTGATCATACACTGATCACGTGACTGTGCATGCACTGATCACGTGGCTGATCATGCACTGATTACGTGGCTGATCATGCACTGATCACGTGGCTGATCATACACTGATCACGTGGCTGATCATGCACTGATCGTGGCTGATCATGCACACTGATCACGTGACTGATCATGATCACTGATCGTGCTGGCTGATCATCATCATCACTGATGATGCTGCTGATCATGCTCACTGATCTGTGGCTGATCATGCACTGATCACGTGCTGATCATGCACTGATCGCGTGACTGATCATGCACTGATCACGTGGCTGATCATGCACTGATCACGTGGCTGATCATGCACTGATCACGTGGCTGATCATGCACTGATCACGTGGCTGATCATGCACTGATCACGTGGCTGATCATGCACTGATCGTGTGGCTGATCATGCACTGATCACGCTGCTGATCATGCACTGATCGTGATCATGCACTGATCGTGGCTGATCATGCACTGATCACGTGGCTGATCATGCACTGATGCATGCACTGATCATGCACTGATCACATGGCTGATCATGCACTGATCACGTGGCTGATCATGCACTGATCACGTGGCTGATCACTGATCACGTGATCATCATGCACTGATGATCATGCACTGCACTGATCGTGGCTGATCATGCACTGATCGTGATCATGCACTGATCATCTGCACTGATCATGCATGATCATCATCACGCTGCTCATCATGCTGCTGATCATGCGTGGCTGATCATGCACTGATCACGTGGCTGATCATGCACTGATCACGTGGCTGATCATGCACTGATCACGTGGCTGATCATGCACTGATCACGTGTGCTGATCATGCACTGATCACGTGGCTGATCATGCACTGATCACGTGGCTGATCATGCACTGATCACGTGGCTGATCATGCACTGATCACGTGGCTGATCATGCACTGATCACGTGCTGATGCACTGATCACGTGCTGATCTGATCACTGATCATGCACTGATCTGATCGTGGCTGATCATGCACTGATCACGTGACTGATCATGCACTGATCACGTGGCTGATCATGCACTGATCACGTGGCTGATCATGCACTGATGTGGCTGATCATGCACTGATCACGTGGCTGATCATGCACTGATCGTGACTGCTGCATGCACTGATCGTGTGCTGATCATGCACTGATCACACTGCTGATCATGCACTGATCACGTGATGATCATGCACTGATCACGTGGCTGATCATGCACTGATCGTGGCTGATCATGCACTGATCACGTGGCTGATCATGCACTGATCACGCTGCTGATCACTGATCACTGATCACGTGACTGATCATGCACTGATCACGTGGCTGATCATGCACTGATCGTGGCTGATCATGCACTGATCACATGGCTGATCATGCACTGATCGTGCTGATCTGCACTGATCACACTGCTGATCATGCACTGATCACGTGGCTGATCATGCACTGATCATCTGACTGGCTGATGCACTGATCACGTGGCTGATCATGCACTGATCACGTGGCTGATCATGCACTGATCGTGTGACTGATCATGCACTGATCGTGGCTGATCATGCACTGATCGTGACTGATCATGCACTGATCGTGGCTGATCATGCACTGATCACGTGTGCTCATCACTGATGATCGTGGCTGATCATGCACTGATCTGATCATCACTGACTGATCATGCACTGATCCGTGGCTGATCATCTGCACTGATCTGATCGCTGTGGCTGATCATGCACTGATGATCGCTGATGCTGATCATGCACTGATCTGCGTGGCTGATCATGCACTGATCACGTGGCTGATCATGCACTGATGCGTGATGATCATGATGCTGATCATCGCGTGGCTGATCATGCACTGATCACGTGGCTGATCATGCACTGATCACGTGGCTGATCATGCACTGATCACGTGGCTGATCATGCACTGATCACGTGGCTGATCATGCACTGATCACGTGGCTGATGCACACTGATCACGTGGCTGATCATGCACTGATCACGTGCTGATCATGCACTGATCACGTGGCTGATCATGCACTGATCACGTGACTGATCATGCACTGATCACGTGGCTGATCATGCACTGATCGTGGCTGATCATGCACTGATCATGCACTGATCACGCACTGATCATGACTGATCATGCACTGATCATGACTGATCATGCACTGATCACGTGGCTGATCATGCACTGATCACGTGGCTGATCATGCACTGATCACGTGGCTGATCATGCACTGATCACTGGCTGATCATGCACTGATCACATCACTGATCATGTGGCTGATGCACACTGATCACATGCTGATGCACTGATCACGTGCTGCTGATCATGCACTGATCGTGGCTGATCATGATCATGCACTGATCGTGGCTGATCATGCACTGATCTGCACTGATCTGATGCTGATCATGCACTGATCACGTGGCTGATCATGCACTGATCACGTGGCTGATCATGCACTGATCTGCGTGGCTGATCATGCACTGATCACGTGGCTGATGATCACTGATGCACTGATCACTGATGCTGATCATGCACTGATCACTGTGGCTGATCATGCACTGATCACGTGGCTGATCATGCACTGATCGTGGCTGATCATGCACTGATCACGTGGCTGATCATGCACTGATCACGTGGCTGATCATGCACTGATCACGTGCTGATGATCATGCACTGATCACTGACTGGCTGATCATGCACTGATGCTGATCATGCACTGATCATGCTGATCATCACTGATCACTGGCTGATCATGCACTGATCACGTGGCTGATCATGCACTGATCACGTGACTGATCATGCACTGATCACGTGGCTGATCATCATGCACTGATCACGTGGCTGATCATGCACTGATCACGTGGCTGATCATGCACTGATCATGCTGCTGATCATGCACTGATCACGTGGCTGATCATGCACTGACTGATCGTGGCTGATCATGCACTGATCACGTGGCTGATCATGCACTGATCGCGTGGCTGATCATGCACACTCACGTGGCTGATCATGCACTGATCACGTGCTGATCATGCACTGATCACGTGGCTGATCATGCACTGATCATGCACTGATCATGCACTGCTGATCATGCACTGATCACGTGGATCATGCACTGATCACGTGGCTGATCATGCACTGATCACGTGGCTGATCATGCACTGATCACTGATCATGGCTGATGATGCACTGACTGATCATGCACTGGCTGATCATGCACTGATCACGTGGCTGATCATGCACACTGATCACGTGGCTGATCATGCACTGATCGTGTTGCTGATCATCACTGATCACTGATCTGATCATGCACTGATCATGTGACTGATCACTGATCACGTGGCTGATCATGCACTGATCACGTGGCTGATGATTGCACTGATCATGTGACTGATCATGCACTGATGACTGATCATGCACTGATGCGTGCCTGATCATGATGATCTGATCACGTGGCTGATCATGCACTGATCACGTGACTGATGCACTGATCACCTGGCTGATCATGCACTGATCGTGGCTGATCATGCACTGATCACGTGGCTGATCATGCACTGATCACGTGACTGATCATGCACTGATCACATGTGCTGATCATGCACTGATCACTGCGCTGATCATCATCACTGTGCTGATCATCTGATCGTGACTGATCATGCACTGATCACGTGGCTGATCATGCACTGATCGTGACTGATCATGCATGCACTGATCACGTGACTGATCATGCACTGATCACGTGGCTCATCATGCACTGATCACGTGGCTGATCATGCACTGATCACGTGACTGATCATGCACTGATCACGTGGCTGATCATGCACTGATCACGTGGCTGATCATGCACTGATCACGTGGCTGATCATGACTGATCGTGGCTGATCATGCACTGATCTCGTGACTGATCATGCACTGATCACGTGGCTGATCATGCACTGATCGTGGCTGATCATGGCTGATCATGCCTGATCATCACTGATGACTGATCATGCACTGATCACGTGGCTGATCATGCACTGATCACGTGGCTGATCATGCACTGATCACGTGGCTGATCATGCACACTGATCACGTGGCTGATCATCACACTGATCACGTGCTGATCATGCACTGATCATGCTGTGGCTGATCATGCACTGATCACGTGGCTGATCATGCACTGATCACGTGGCTGATCATGCACTGATCACGTGGCTGATCATGCACTGATCACGTGGCTGATCATGCACTGATCACGTGGCTGATCATGCACTGATCATCTGGCTGATCATGCACTGATCGTGGCTGATCATGCACTGATCACGTGGCTGATCATGCACTGATCACGTGGCTGATCATGCACTGATCACGTGGCTCACACTGATCACGTGGCTGATCATGCACTGATCGCGTGGCTGATCATGCACTGATCATGCTGATCATGCACTGATGCGTGCTGATCATGCACTGATCACGTGGCTGATCATGCACTGATCACGTGGCTGATCATGCACTGATGATCACGTGGCTGATCATGCACTGATCACGTGCTGATCATGCACTGATCACGTGGCTGCATGCACTGATCACGTGGCTGATCATGCACTGATCACGTGGCTGATCATGCACTGATCACGTGGCTGATCATGCACTGATCGCGTGGCTGATCATCATGCACTGATCACGTGGCTGATCATGCACTGATCCCGTGGCTGATCATGCACTGATCACGTGGCTGATCATGCACTGATCACGTGACTGATCACACACTGATCACGTGCTGATCATGCACTGACGCTGCTGATCATGCACTGATCACGTGGCTGATCATGCACTGATCATGTGACTGATCATGCACTGATCACGTGACTGATCATGCACTGATCGCGCGTGCTGATCATGCACTGATCACGTGACTGATCATGCACTGATCACGTGGCTGATCATGCACTGATCGTGACTGCTGATCATCACACTGATCACGTGCACTGATCACGTGGCTGATCATGCACTGATCACGTGACTGCTGATCATGCACTGATCACGTGGCTGATCATGCACTGATCACGTGCTGATCATGCACTGATCACGTGGCTGATCATGCACTGATCACACTGTGCTGCACTCACTGATCATGACATCTGATCGCGTGTGCTGATCATGCACTGATCACGTGGCTGATCATGCACTGATCACGTGACTGATCATCATGCACTGATCACGTGGCTGATCATGCACTGATCACGTGGCTGATCATGCACTGATCACGTGGCTGATCATGCACTGATCACGTGACTGTGCATGATCATGCACTGATCGTGGCTGATCATGCACTGATCACGTGACTGATCATGCACTGATCACGTGGCTGATCATGCACTGATCTGATCGTGGCTGATCATGCACTGATCACGTGGCTGATCATGCACTGATCACGTGGCTGATCATGCACTGATCACGTGGCTGATCATGCACTGATCACGTGGCTGATCATGCACACTGATCGTGCTGATCATGCACTGATCATGTGACTGATCATGCACTGATCGTGGCTGATCATGCACTGATCACGTGGCTGATCATGCACTGATCTGATGGCTGATCATGCACTGATCACGTGCTGATCATGCACTGATCACGTGGCTGATCATGCACTGATCACGTGACTGCTGATCATGCACTGATGATCATGGCTGATCATGCACTGATCGCGTGGCTGATCATGCTGATCATCACTGTGACTGATCATCATGCACTGATGCGCTGACTGATCATGCACTGATCACGTGGCTGATCATGCACTGATCACGTGGCTGATCATGCACTGATCACGTGGCTGATCATGCACTGATCACGCTGGCTGATCATGCACTGATCACGTGGCTGATCATGCACTGATCACGCTGATCATGCACTGATCACGTGGCTGATCATGCACTGATCACGTGGCTGATCATGCACTGATCACGTGCTGATCATGCACTGATCACGTGGCTGATCATGCACTGATCACGTGACTGATCATGCACTGATCACGTGGCTGATCATGCACTGATCACGTGGCTGATCATGCACTGATCACGTGACGTCTGATCATGCACTGATCATGTGGCTGATCATGCACTGATCACGTGCTGATCATGCACTGATCACGTGGCTGATCATGCACTGATCGCGTGGCTGATCATGCACTGATCACGTGACTGATCATGCACTGATCACGCGTGGCTGATCATGCACTGATCACGTGGCTGATCATGCACTGATCACGTGACTGACTGATCATGCACTGATCACGTGGCTGATCATGCACTGATCGCTGCTCATCATGCACTGATCATGGCTGATGATGCACTGATCACGTGGCTGATCATGCACTGATCACGTGGCTGATCATGCACTGATCACGTGCTGCTGATCATGCACTGATCACGTGGCTGATCATGCACTGATCACGTGGCTGATCATGCACTGATCACGTGGCTGATCATGCACTGATCACGTGGCTGATCATGCACTGATCACGTGGCTGATCATGCACTGATCACGTGGCTGATCATGCACTGATCACGTGATCTGCACTGATGCTGTGGCTGATCATGCACTGATCACGCTGATCATGCACTGATCACGTGGCTGATCATGCACTGATCACGTGGCTGATCATGCACTGATCACGTGGCTGATCATGCACTGATCACGTGGCTGATCATGCACTGATCACGTGGCTGATCATGCACTGATCACGTGGCTGATCACACTGATCACTGATCACGTGGCTGATCATGCACTGATCACGTGGCTGATCATGCACTGATCGTGGCTGATCATGCACTGATCACGTGACTGATCATGCACTGATCACGTGGCTGATCATGCACTGATCACGTGGCTGATCATGCACTGATCACGTGGCTGATCATGCACTGATCACGTGACTGATCATGCACTGATCTGATCACTGATCTGATCATGCTGATCGTGCTGATCATGCACTGATCGTGGCTGATCATGCACTGATCACGTGGCTGATCATACACTGATCGCGTGACTGATCATGCACTGATCACGTGGCTGATCATGCACTGATCGCGTGGCTGATCATGCACTGATCGCGTGCTGATCATGCACTGATCACGTGGCTGATCATGCACTGATCTGATCACGTGGCTGATCATGCACTGATCACGTGGCTGATCATGCACTGTGGCTGATCGTGCACTGATCATGCTGATCACTGATCACGTGGCTGATCATGCACTGATCACGTGACTGATGATCATGCACTGTGTGCTGATCATGCACTGATCACGTGGCTGATCATGCTGATCATGCACTGATCACGTGGCTGATCATCACTGATCACGTGCTGATCATGCACTGATCATGCACTGATCATGCACTGATCATGCTGGCTGATCATGCACTGATCATCGTGGCTGATCATGCACTGATCACGTGGCTGATCATGCACTGATCACGTGGCTGATCATGCACTGATCACGTGGCTGATCATGCACTGATCACGCTGCTGATCATGCACTGATGCGTGACTGATCATGCACTGATCACGTGGCTGATCATGCACTGATCACGTGGCTGATCATGCACTGATCACGTGGCTGATCATGCACTGATCACGTGGCTGATCATGCACTGATCACGTGGCTGATCATGCACTGATCACGTGGCTGATCATGCACTGATCACGTGGCTGATCATGCACTGATCACGTGGCTGATCATGCACTGATCACGTGGCTGATCATGCACTGATCACGTGGCTGTGCATGCACTGATTACGTGGCTGAACATGCAATGATCACGTTGCTGATCATGCACTGTTCACGTGGTTGTTCATGCACTGATCCCGTGGGAGATCATGCACTGATCACGTGGCTGATCATACACTGATCACGTGGCTAATCATGACTGATGCGTGGCTGATCATGCACTGATCACTGACTGATCATGCACTGATCACGTGGCTGATCATGCACTGATCACGTGCTGCTGATCATGCACTGATCATGTGACTGAGCATGCACCGATAACATGACTGATCAAGCACTGTTCACGTGCTGATCATGCACTGATCACGTGGCTGATCATGCACTGATCACGAAGCTGATCATACACTGATCACGTGGCTGATCATGCACTGATCACGTGGCTGATCATGCACTGATCACGTGGCTGATCATGCACTGATCACGTGGCTGATCATGCACTGATCACGTGGCTGATCATGCACTGATCACGTGGCTGATCATGCACTGATCACGTGCCTGATCATGCACTGATCACGTGGCTGATCATCATACACTGATCGCGTGACTGATCATGCACTGATCACGTGGCTGATCATGCACTGATCACGTGGCTGATCATGCACTGATACGTGGCTGATCATGCACTGATCACGTGGCTGATCATGCACTGATCGTGGCTGATCATGCACTGATCACGTGGCTGATCATGCACTGATCACGTGGCTGATCATGCACTGATCACGTGGCTGATCATGCACTGATCACGTGGCTGATCATGCACTGATCGTGGCTGATCATCACTGATCACGCTGATCATGCACTGATCACGTGGCTGATCATGCACTGATCACGTGGCTGATCATGCACTGATCGTGCTGCTGATCATGCACTGATCACGTGGCTGATCATGCACTGATCACGTGGCTGATCATGCACTGATCACGTGGCTGATCATGCACTGATCACGTGGCTGATCATGCACTGATCACGTGGCTGATCATGCACTGATCACGTGGCTGATCATGCACTGATCGTGGCTGATCATGCACTGACGTGACTGATCATGCACTGATCACGTGGCTGATCATGCACTGATCACGTGACTGATCATGCACTGATCACGTGGCTGATCATGCACTGATCACGTGGCTGATCATGCACTGATCGTGGCTGATCATGCACTGATCACGTGGCTGATCATGCACTGATCACGTGGCTGATCATGCACTGATCTGATCACTGATCACGTGCTGATCATGCTGCACTGATCACGTGGCTGATCATGCACTGATCACGTGGCTGATCATGCACTGATCACGTGGCTGATCATGCACTGATCACGTGGCTGATCATGCACTGATCACGTGGCTGATCATGCACTGATCACGTGGCTGATCATGCACTGATCGTGGCTGATCATGCACTGATCACGTGGCTGATCATGCACTGATCACGTGGCTGATCATGCACTGATCACGTGGCTGATCATGCACTGATCACGTGGCTGATCATGCACTGATCACGTGGCTGATCATGCACTGATCACGTGGCTGATCATGCACTGATCACGTGGCTGATCATGCACTGATCACGTGGCTGATCATGCACTGATCACGTGGCTGATCATGCACTGATCACGTGGCTGATCATGCACTGATCACGTGGCTGATCATGCACTGATCACGTGGCTGATCATGCACTGATCACGTGACTGATCCCATGCACTGATCACGTGGCTGATCATGCACTGATCACGTGGCTGTGGCTGATGATCACTGATCGTGGCTGATCATGCACTGATCGTGACTGTGATCATGCACTGATCACGTGGCTGATCATGCACTGATCACGTGGCTGATCATGCACTGATCACGTGGCTGATCATGCACTGATCACGTGGCTGATCATGCACTGATCACGTGGCTGATCATGCACTGATCACGTGGCTGATCATGCACTGATCACGTGGCTGATCATGCACTGATCACGTGGCTGATCATGCACTGATCACGTGGCTGATCATGCACTGATCACGTGGCTGATCATGCACTGATCACGTGGCTGATCATGCACTGATCACGTGTGGCTGATCATGCACTGATCACGTGGCTGATCATGCACTGATCACGTGGCTGATCATGCACTGATCGTGGCTGATCATGCACTGATCACGCTGATCATGCACTGATCACGTGACTGATCATGCACTGATCACGTGGCTGATCATGCACTGATCACGTGGCTGATCATGCACTGATCGTGGCTGATCATGCATGATCACTGTGACTGATCTGATCATGCACTGATCACGTGGCTGATCATGCACTGATCACGTGGCTGATCATGCACTGATCACGTGGCTGATCATGCACTGATCACGTGGCTGATCATGCACTGATCACGTGGCTGATCATGCACTGATCACGTGGCTGATCATGCACTGATCACGTGGCTGATCATGCACTGATCACGTGGCTGATCATGCACTGATCACGTGGCTGATCATGCACTGATCACGTGGCTGATCATGCACTGATCACTGATGGCTGATCATGCACTGATCTGATGTGGCTGATCATGCACTGATCACGTGGCTGATCATGCACTGATCACGTGGCTGATCATGCACTGATCACGTGGCTGATCATGCACTGATCACGTGGCTGATCATGCACTGATCACGTGGCTGATCATGCACTGATCACTGATCTGATCTGATGCACTGATCACGTGGCTGATCATCATGCACTGATCACGTGGCTGATCATGCACTGATCACGTGGCTGATCATGCACTGATCACGTGGCTGATCATGCACTGATCACGTGGCTGATCATGCACTGATCACGTGGCTGATCATGCACTGATCACGTGGCTGATCATGCACTGATCACGTGGCTGATCATGCACTGATCACGTGCACTGCTGATCATGCACTGATCACGTGGCTGATCATGCACTGATCACGTGGCTGATCATGCACTGATCACGTGGCTGATCATGCACTGATCACGTGGCTGATCATGCACTGATCACGTGGCTGATCATGCACTGATCACGTGGCTGATCATGCACTGATCACGTGGCTGATCATGCACTGATCACGTGGCTGATCATGCACTGATCACGTGGCTGATCATGCACTGATCACGTGGCTGATCATGCACTGATCACGTGGCTGATCATGCACTGATCACGTGGCTGATCATACACTGATCACGTGACTGATCATGCACTGATCACGTGCCTGATCATGCACTGATCCTGATCATGCACTGCGTGGCTGATCATGCACTGATCACGAAGCTGATCATACACTGATCACGTGACTGATCATGCACTGATCACGTGGCTGATCATGCACTGATCACGTGGCTGATCATGCACTGATCACGTGGCTGATCATGCACTGATCACGTGCTGATCATGCACTGATCACGTGGCTGATCATGCACTGATCGTGGCTGATGCTGATCATGCTGGCTGATCACGTGGCTGGCTGATCATGCACTGATCACGTGGCTGATCATGCACTGATCACGTGGCTGATCATGCACTGATCACGTGGCTGATCATGCACTGATCACGTGGCTGATCATGCACTGATCACGTGGCTGATCATGCACTGATCACGTGGCTGATCATGCACTGATCACGTGGCTGATCATGCACTGATCACGTGGCTGATCATGCACTGATCTGATCATGCACTGATCACGTGGCTGATCATGCACTGATCACGTGGCTGATCATGCACTGATCACGTGGCTGATCATGCACTGATCGTGGCTGATCATGCACTGATCACGTGGCTGATCATGCACTGATCACGTGGCTGATCATCATGCACTGATCACGCACTGATCTGATCATGCACTGATCACGTGACTGATCATGCACTGATCACGACTGATCATGCACTGATCACGTGCTGATCATGCACTGATCTGACGTGGCTGATCATGCACTGATCACGTGACTGATCATGCACTGATCACGTGGCTGATCATGCACTGATCACGTGGCTGATCATGCACTGATCACGTGGCTGATCATGCACTGATCACGTGGCTGATCATGCACTGATCACGTGGCTGATCATGCACTGATCACGTGGCTGATCATGCACTGATCACGTGGCTGATCATGCACTGATCACGTGGCTGATCATGCACTGATCACGTGGCTGATCATGCACTGATCACGTGACTGATCATGCACTGATCACGTGGCTGATCATGCACTGATCACGTGGCTGATCATGCACTGATCACGTGGCTGATCATGCACTGATCACGTGGCTGATCATGCATCACTGATCATCGTGGCTGATCACGTGGCTGATCACTGATCACGTGACTGATCATGCACTGATCACGTGCGTGGCTGATCATGCACTGATCACGTGGCTGATCATGCACTGATCACGTGGCTGATCATGCACTGATCACGTGGCTGATCATGCACTGATCACGTGGCTGATCATGCACTGATCACGTGGCTGATCATGCACTGATCACGTGGCTGATCATGCACTGATCCGTCGTGGCTGATCATGCACTGATCACTGATGGCTGATCATGCACTGATCACGTGGCTGATCATGCACTGATCACGTGGCTGATCATGCACTGATCGCGTGGCTGATCATGCACTGATCACGTGGCTGATCATGCACTGATCACGTGGCTGATCATGCACTGATCACGTGGCTGATCGCACTGATCACTGATCACGTGGCTGATCATGCACTGATCACGTGCTGATCATGCACTGATCACGTGACTGATCATGCACTGATCACGTGGCTGATCATGCACTGATCACACCTGGCTGATCATGCACTGATCACGTGACTGATCATGCACTGATCGTGACTGATCATGCACTGATCACGTGGCTGATCATGCACTGATCACGTGGCTGATCATGCACTGATCACGTGGCTGATGCACTGATCACGTGGCTGATCATGCACTGATCACGTGGCTGATCATGCACTGATCACGTGGCTGATCATGCACTGATCACGTGGCTGATCATGCACTGATCACGTGGCTGATCATGCACTGATCACGTGGCTGATCATGCACTGATCACGTGGCTGATCATGCACTGATCACGTGGCTGATCATGCACTGATCACGTGGCTGATCATGCACTGATCACGTGGCTGATCGTGACTGATCATGCTGATCACTGATCACGTGGCTGATCATGCACTGATCACGTGGCTGATCATGCACTGATCACGTGGCTGATCATGCACTGATCACGTGGCTGATCATGCACTGATCACGTGACTGATCATGCACTGATCACGTGCCTGATCATGCACTGATCACGTGGCTGATCATGCACTGATCACGAAGCTGATCATACACTGGTCACGTGACTGTGCATGCACTGATTACGTGGCTTCACGTGGCTGATCATGCACTGATCACGAAGCTGATCATACACTGATCACGTGACTGTGCATGCACTGATCACGTGGCTGATCATGCACTGATCACATGCCTGATC
>NW_027219574.1:0-3978 GCF_027580195.1 Bos mutus
GCTCGAGAGGAGCCGGCTGATCACCGATTTGAGTCTGATTATCCACTTCATTACGCCTTCAGCTCCATGATTATTGCCTGCTAAGTTGCGTGATTCCTGCCTGCTCAGTCTTTGAGTATTGCATGCTGAGTTGCGTGATTCCTGCCTGCTCATCTCCATGTTATTGCCTGCTGAGCTGCGTGATTCCTGCTTGCTCATCTCCATGATTATTGCCTGCTGAGCTGCGAGATTCCTGCTTTCCAATCTCCATGATTATTGCGTGCTGAGCTGCGTGATTCCTGCTTGCTCAGCTCGATGATTACTGCCTGCTGAGCTGCGTGATTCCTGCCTGCTCAGCTTTTTGATTATTGCATGCT
This sequence comes from Bos mutus, assembly GCF_027580195.1. Classification (NCBI taxonomy): domain Eukaryota; kingdom Metazoa; phylum Chordata; class Mammalia; order Artiodactyla; family Bovidae; genus Bos; species Bos mutus. Next base: position 357 of record NW_027219574.1, read on the forward strand.
GAGCTGCGTGATGTGCCTGCTCGTCCGAGAGAGGCCGGCTGAGTCACGGATTTGAGCTTGCTTATCCACTTCACATTGCAGCCTTCAACTCCATGATTATTGCCTGCTAAGTTGCATGTTTCCTGCCTGCTCAGGTCTGTGAGTATTGCATGCTGAGTTCGTGATTCTGCCTGCTCAGCTCGGTGATTGTGCCTGCCAGGCTCGTGATTCCCTGCTTGATCAGCTTCATATTTTATTGCCTGCTGAGCTGCGATTCCTGCCTGCTCAGCTTCTTGATTATTGCATGCTGAACTGCTTTGATTCCTGCTGACTCATCTCCATATTTATTGCCTGCTGTGCTGCGTGATTCCTGCGCTCATCTCCGCAGGGTGTGCCTTCTGAGCTGCGTGATTCACCTGCTTGCTCAGCTCCGCGATTGTGCCTGCTGAGCTGCGTGATTCCTGCTTGCTCTCTCCATGATTGTTGCTTGCCCAGACTCGTGGTGATTGCCTGCCGGTCCGGAGAGGAGCCGGCTGAGTCACGGGATTTGAGTCTGATTATCTCCTTATTTACCGCTCGCCGAGCAGCAGTTATTGCCTGCTAAGTTGCGTGATTCCTGCCTGATCAGGTCTGTAGTGCATGCCGGTTCGCGTGATTCCTGCCTGCTCATCTCCATGATTATTGCCTTCTGGGCTGCGTGATTCCGCCTGCTCAGCTGATTGGTTGTGCCTGCTGAGCTGCGAGTTCTGTGCTCATCCTCCAGAGAGGATTGCCTGAGTCACGGATTTGAGCTTGAGATCCCTTGGTTTCTCATCTCCCATGATTATTGCCTGCTGAGCTGCGTGTTCCTGCTTGCTCAGGTCGATGATTATTGCCTGCTGAGTTGTGATTCCTGCCTGCTCAGCTTTTGATTATTGCATGCTGGGCTGGGGTGAGTGCCTGCTCAGTCCCGAAGAGCGGCTAAAGCCTGATTTGAGCTGCGTGATCCCTTCATTGTCTTCAGCTCCATGATTATTGCCTGCTGGTTCGTGATTCCTTCCTGCTCAGGTCTGTGAGTGTTGCATTGAGTTGCGTGATTCCTGCCTCCATATTTATTGCCTGCTGAACTACGTGATTCCTGCTTGCTCATCTCCATATTTATTGCCTGCTGAGCAGCGTGATTCCTGCTTGCTCAGCTTCCATGATTGACGTGATTCCTGCTTGCTCGAGCCTGCTGAGCGCGTGATTCCCTGCTCATCTCCATGATTGTGCCTGCTGAGCCGTGATTCTCTTCATCTTGGTGTGTGCCCCTGCTGAGCTGCGTGATTCCTCCATCATCTCCATGATTTGCCTGCTGAGCTGCGTGATTCCTGCCTGCATCTTCTTGATTATTGCTCAGCTGCTGAGCTGCGTGATTCCTGCTTGCTCAGCTCCATAATTTTGCCCTGCTGAGCTCGCGTGATTCCTGCTTGCTCATCTCCATGATTATTGCCTGCTGAGCTGCGTGATTCCTGCTTGCTCATCTCCATGATTATTGCTTGCTGAGCTGCGAATTAGTGCCTTAAGTCCCGAGAGAGGAGCGGCTGAGTCACGGATTTGAGTCTGCTTTATCCACTTCATTTACAGCCTTCAGCTCCATGATTATTGGCTGTCTGCTAAGTTCGTGATTCCCGCCTGCTCCAGGTCTGTGAGTATTGCATGCTGGGGCATGTGATTCCTGCCTGCTCCAGCTTCTTGATTATTGCATGCTGAGGCTGGGTGATTCTGCTTGCCAGCTCCATATTTGTGCCTTCTAGGCAGCGTGATTCCTCTTGCCTCTCCATGATTGTGCCTGCTGGGCTACGTGATTCCTACTTGCTCAGCTCGATGATTACTGCTGCTGAGGCTGCGCGATTCTGCCTGCCAGCTTTTTGGTGTGCATGCTGGGCTGCGTGATTGGTGCCTGCTCAGTCGAGGAGAGGAACCCGGCTGAGTCACCGGGATTTGAGCTTGCTTATCCACTTCATTACGGCCTTCAGCCTCATAAATGATTCCTGCCTGCTCAAGTTGCGTGATTCTGGCTCCTGCTGTTCAGCGGTCCGTACATGTGTGCCTGCTGAGCTGCGTGATTCCTGATTATTGCCTGCTCAAGTCCGTTATTACCTGCTGAGCTCGTGATTCTTCCTTGCTCATCTCCATGATTATTGCCTGCTGAGGCTGCATGATTCCTGCTTGCTCAGCTCCACGATTACTGCCTGCCGAGCTGCATTGATTCCTGCTTGCTCAGCTCCATATTTTGCCTGCTGAGCTGCGTGATTCCTGCTTGCTCAGGTTCATACTTTATTGCATGCTGAACGCCGTGATTCCTGCTTGCTCTGCTCCGCAGTTCTTGCCTGCTGAGCTAGGTGATTCCTGCCTGCTCAGGTTCCACAGATATTGCATGCTGAGCTCGTGATTCTACTTGCTCTGCTCCATGATTGCCTGCTGAGCTCGTGATTCCTCTTCTCATCTCATGATTTGCGTGCTGGCTGCGTGATTCCTGCTTGCTCAGCTCATGATTTTGCCTGCTGAGCTGCGTGATTCCTGCTGCTCAGCTCCATGATTATTGCCTGCTGAGCTGCGTGATTCTGCCTGCTCAGCTCAGATATGCTGCTGAGTCGTGATTTCCTGCTTGTCCACTCATTGCTGCTGGCGTGATTCTCTTGCTCAGCTCCCATGATTTTGCCTGCTGACTGCGTGATTCCTGCCTGCTCAGTCTGCTGATTATTGCATGCTGAGCTCGTGATTCCTGCCTGCTCAGCTCCATGATTTTTCCTGCTGAGCTGCGTGATTCCTGCTGCTCAGCTCTGATTATTGCTGCTGAGCTGCGTGATTCCTGCTTCTCAGCTCCATGATTGTGCCTGCTAGCTGCGTGATTCCTGCCTGCTCATCTCCATGATTTTGCCTGCTGAGCTGCGTGATTCCTGCCTGCTCATCTCCTGTGATTGTGCTGCTGAGCTGCGTGATTCCTGCTTGCTCACTCCATGATTATTGCCTGCTGGCAGCGTGATTCCTTGCTGCTGAGCTGCGTGATTCCTGCTTGCTCAGCTCATGATTATGCCTGCTGGAGCTGCGTGATTCCTGCTTGCTCAGCTCATGTTGATTGCCTGCTGAGCTGCGTGATTCTCTGGACTGTCAGCTTTCCTTGATTAGTTGCCATTTGCGCTGGCGTGATTCCTGCCTGCTCAGCTCTTGTATTGCATGCTGAGCTGCGTGATTCCTGCTGCTCATCTCCAGATGTGCCTGCTGAGCTGCGTGATTCCTGCTTGCTCATCTCCATGATTATTGCCTGCTGAGCTGCGTGAGTTCCTGCTTTCTCAGCTTCCTCCCATGATTTTGCCTGCTGAGCTTCGTGATTCCTGCCTGCTCAGCTCCTGATTATTGCATGCTGAGCTGCGTGATTCCTGCTTGCTCAGCTCCATGATTATTGCCTGCTGAGCTGCGTGATTCCTGCTTGCTCAGTCCATGATTATTGCCTGCTGAGCTGCGTGATTCCTGCTTGCTCAGCTCATGATTGTTTCCTGCTGAGCTGCGTGATTCCTGCTTGCTCATCTCCATGATTATGCCTGCTGAGTGTGATTCCTGCCTGCTCAGCTTCTTGATTATTGCATGCTGAGCTGCGTGATTCCTGCTTGCTCAGCTCATA
>NW_027219575.1:0-4993 GCF_027580195.1 Bos mutus
CCTACCTTATCACTGTCCCTGCTGATCGCACGATCTTTTACGATCATGCCGAAGGCGTGACTCCGGGTGCCTGATCGTGGCTATCATGCCGATCAGAACTGTAGGGAATGATCACATTATCTGCCTGATCCCCGGCTGATCATGCCCCTGATCATGTGACTGAGCTTACCTCATTTTTCTTCTGCATTTTCACGGCTATCCCCTATCCCCGTGAAAGGTGCCCAAACCTGGCTGCATGCACAGATGGCGTGGCTGATCATACAGTGATGCGTGATTGATGAAGCACTGATCATGTGGCTGATCATGCACTAATCATGTTTCTGATCAGCCTGGTCAGGTGGCTATCTGCGTGATTTTTTTTGATCTGCCCGTCCCTGGGTTCCCGATCCTGACGATCATATGATCTGTTCCCGATCATGCCTGATCCTGGCTATACTGATCTGGCTATAATACTGATCACATGATGCGCCGACTGATCCCTCCTCTTTGGCCCGAACCGGGGACTGCGTCCTGATCGCGTGACTGATCATGCACCGTCGCGGGGTATCATTCATTCTCTGGCTAATCCCCTTTTGGGCCCTAACAATCGCCTGACCCGTGGGGCTTGCCTATCACGTGGCTGATCATGCACATCCATCACTATCGACTGATCACAGCTGCTTGAACTCATCACGTGGATATCGCACAGTCGCGTGGCAGATAATCACTGATCGCGCTGATCATGCCCCGATCTTTGGTATCTGCTTGATCCTGGTTGTCATACACTGATTTACTGATCATCCTATCAATAGGCTGATCATGCCTGATCTGTGCGAGCTTGCAACCCGCTATCCATTTATCACGGCTTCTCCTGATCTGGCGTCGCCCTGATCGCGTGACTGTCTCGGGGATAATTGTCTGAAAGCGCGTCCCTGGCTGATCTCACTGTCCGTGGCTGATCATCTGATCCCGACTGATTTTGCACTGTCGCGTACTATCGCACTGTAAATGACTGCGCTTGCCCCGATCCCTGACTGATTGCCTGATCGCTCCTTGCCCATCCGTGGCTGATCCCTACATTGGGCGCGTCGGTCATGCACTGATCGTGCTATCTTGCACTGATCCGTGTCTGATCAAGCACTGATCGCGTGACTGGGAATGCCGATCACGTACCTGATCATCCGATTTTGGCTGATCCCTGAAAACGTGACTGTACGACCGGGCACGGGGTATCTCCATCGTGGTTGATTACATTGCCTGAGTGATCATGCACGTCCACCTTCATGCACTGATCACGTAGCTGATCATGCACAAAACGTGACTCATCATGCACTGAAGGGGTGACTCATCATGCACTGATCACGTGGCTATCTCCTGATCATGGACTTTGCGGAATGATCACGGCTTCTCCTGTCCGGCTGTCAGCCAGTCATGTGTGAGCTTGCCTCATCTAGCTATCATGCATTTTTTCCCTTGCTATCTCCTAATCCGTGGATGATCCCACACTGATCTGACTGCACATGCACCCCGATGGCGTGGGTGATCGCAGTGATCCGCGTGATTGATGATGCACTGATCCCAGGGCTGATCTCACTAATCGTTTCGTCATGCCTGGTCGGGGGCTTATGCCGATTATTGACTATCAACTGATCACGCCCGCAAAAAAATTCCATCCCTGACGTCAGCACTATCCGTTGATCATGCACTCTCCCGTGGCTATCACGCTTTGATTACGTGGCTATAATGCATGATCGTGACTGCGAACTGATCACCCCCTCTTCATGCACTGAACGTATGCATGCCTGATCCGTGAATGATTGCCTGATCCGTCATCATCCATTCATCGTGGGTAATCCCTTTGGTCCCTTCTGCACAACCTGCTTTAACTTCACTATCCGTGCTGATCTCACTGATCCGTGGCTTTTTCACTGATCCTGGCTAATCATTACATTGGTCCCGTAACTGATCAGCGTCACCTGGCTATCTTGCCCGATCCCGTGGCTGATCAAGCCTGATCTTGTGACTCGAAAAACTTTTCAGGGTGATCATACCTTTTATCCGTGGGGGATCGGCTGATCCCTTACTGACATACAGTGATCCGTGTCCGAATTTTGCCAGTATTTTTGGGCATCGATGATCCGTGGGAATCATACACTGATCCGTGCCTGCGAATGCCTGATCATCTTAGGCAATATCACTTTTCGTACTGATCCGGCAGATCATGCACGATCATGTGACGATCGTGCCGATCAGGTAGCTATCATGCATTTATCCGGGTTCATGCACTGATCCGTCCATCAACACTGATCCCAGGCTGATCGTACCGATACATGCCTGCACATGCACAGATAGCGTGGTCATCTGGTGATCCCTGATTGATGCTGATTTAGGCTGATCCCTAAACATGTTTTGATTGCACTGGTCGGTGGCTATCATGCACTGTTCGTGTCTGATCATACTGATCATATAGCTTGCCGTCCGTGGCTGATCTACCGATTCGCGACTCGAATCCCGTGATCACCGTCGTCAGCACTGATCACGTGGCAGTTCATAAACTGTCTGCCCGATCGCGCGTCCGTCCGATATTCGTATCCGTGGCGTCGCGCCCCAAACCCTGCTGAAAAACACCGTCCGTGGCTGATCATGCACTGATCCGTGGCTATCGCCGATCCGTGGCTGATCGCCATTGACACCTGACTGATCGACATACGGCTGCGCGAAAAAAGATCACGTGGCATCTTCGCTGGGGTGACAGATCTCACTGATCGCGTGGTGAACTGATCTGGTGGCTCTCTGCCCGATCCGGGGGACATCACCTCCGTGAATGATTTGATCCGGGGGCTAATCATCATTGAACACCTGGTGATCATGCCTGATCCTCCCTTCGCACTGATCCCCGTAGCTGATCGCCCGCCGTGACGATCAGCCGAAAAAGCTCTCTGCACATCACGTGGCTATCATGCCGTCATGAACACAATGTTCCGGGCTTCTGCCATCACTTGGCTGATCATGCACTGGTCTGTGACTGAGCGCACTCATCCTTAGCTATCTGCATTTTCATTCTATCATGCACTAATCCGTGGATGATTACTATCTTTCCTGCAGTGGCGTGGCTGTCAACAGTGATCCGTGATTGATGATACTGATCCCCCTGGGTGATCATGCACTAATCTTTGCTGATCATGCCTGGTCAGGGAGCTATCATGCATGTTATTTTGATCATGCCCCGATCACATGGCAAAAAAATTTCCGTCCGTGACTGATCTACACCCCAAACCCGTTCCCCGATCATGCCTGATCCGTGGCTATCGCCCGTCCGTGGGTTAATGCACTGATGCGTGACTCGCTGAACGTCGCTCCTCTTCGACGAACAGTGACTGCGCGCTGATCCCTGATGGTCTGCACCCCATCGCGTGGCTTCGCCCTTTCCGTGGGTAATCCACTTTGGGCACGTAACTAATCGCCGACCGTCAATCTTGCCGATCCGTCTGATATGCCATCACGCCGGTATCATGCTGATCACGGGCTATGCATAACTCATCCCGGGAAGGTATCTGATCACGTGGCAGATCCTGCCGATCCGTGACGTCATCACCGATCATGGCTATCTGCTTTATCGCTTAATCTTGTCGAAAATAATCCGCACTGACCCGTGGGGCTTTACTGACCACGTGTCGATCTTCCGTCCGACTGATCATGCACTGATCTAGGGCTATCTGCATTGATCATGGTTGATCATCACCGTCCAGACTGATCTGCACATGATATCGGCTGATCAGCCGCATTGCTGGCCCCTGATCGGCTTCGCATTTTTCCTTGGCTTCATGCGCCGATCCGTTTTGATCAACACTGATCGCGTGACTGCACTGCACGAAAGGCGTGGCTGATCATACAGTGATCGCGTGATTTATATGACCAAAGTAGCTGATCATTAATCATGTTGCTGATCGCACTGGTCAGGTGGCTATCGGCCATTCCCTGGCTGATCTGCACTGATCCTCCCCCTGCCATCCGGGGTGATCATGCACTGATCCCCTACTGATCTACACATCGCGGGCTGTCAGCGGTTGTCGATCGCGCGATCCCGTGGCTGATCATGCACTGATCCGTGGGTGATCATGCACCCGATCCCCGCGATTTAACTGATCGCTCCATCATGTGATCCGTGAAACACGGGGCCCTTTTCCCGGGCTGATGGCACTGATCCTGGGGTGGTTTCACTGATTCATGGCCACAAACCCCCTTGGTCACCCTAACTGATCTTGATCCTGGCTATCTTGCTGATCCGTGTCTGATCATGCCCGATCGCTGACTGCGAATTCCGATCGCGTCCGTCATGCACTGGTCATTTTGGCTGATCCACCTGAAGCGTGACTGTACTCCTGGTCACGTGGCTTCATCTGGGTGATCCGCGTGGTTGATCCCACATTGAACACCTGGTGATCATGCCATCACCTCATCTTTCCCATGCGAGCTGATCATACACTGATCATTTTGGGCGATCATGCACGATCACGTGGCTATCTTGATCACGTGGCTATCGCCTAATCCGTAGCTGATCATACTGAACACGTGAATGATCTGCCAATCACTGGCTATCATGCACGATCACCTGCTGATCATGCACTTTTAAAACCGTGACGTCATGCACTGAAAGCGTGACTGATCATGCATTGATCCGTGACTATCCCGTGATCATTGACTGGGATGCCTGATCTGGGATGATCCCTGCCGGCTGATCGGAACTGATCCGCGTGACTGGGCATACGTGATCCGTGTCTAAATGTTGCTGATCATGTTAGTCATGTGCCCCCCTCCGTGGGTATCATGCACCCCCGCGTGACTGCCTACGTCATATAACTTGGGGCCATAACTGGGTATCATGCGGTGATCACGGGGTGACAATGCCCCGGTCATGTGACTGAGCGTACTGATCCTGCTATCATTCTTGTCCGCCCGGGTTTGCCACGTATCCGTGGCTGATCATACACTGATCCGTGATGCATGCACTGAT